>NW_023501337.1:0-79741 GCF_013396195.1 Fusarium tjaetaba | reverse complement strand
TTTTTTTTTTTTTTTTTTGGCTTGATACCTTGGTTATGATCGACAGCTACCGAGCATTGGGTGCAGCAAGCTTGGGTAGCTTTTTGGTGAGCTTGGAGCTTAGAGTTTCGCCAACGTAGCGTAGCAGTCAAAGCAAGGTAGTCCCAGTGATCTGGCTCAGGGCGCAGCGGCCGCCTCTAGCCCCCAAGGATCCTTTGTCGACTTGTCACTCAAAAGGCGGCGGCGGACTTTTTTTTCAACAACTGTCGGACACAATTTGTCAAAAGGGGTGTACCACTGGAATAGCACTACCTACCACTACCGGTACTGAGAAACGTTATGAGGACATCGGGATGACAGAGGGGGCAGCACCCATCCAAGGGCTTGACACTCTATTCCGGTTGGAGGACACTCATTCAAGCGCCCAACTTGTCATCTCGTAGGGCTGGGTAGATCCTATCCAAGTGACAGCAGGGGGGCTGTCTTCACCCCCGTGCTCTATAGTTGCCATCCATCTAGTTCACTGCTTGATAAGCACACAAACTGTCGGTCTCGCAAAGGATTGGACAAGAGCCGCCGTCCAAGGGGTTATATCAAATACTGAGCATGAGCCTTATTAGGGAGTGCCGTCTTCAGTTGAATGCAACCCCACGCGTGCATCACCCATCACCCGTGATGTTGATCAACAAGAGGGTGGTTTGTTCTGACCAAAATGGCGGGTGACGGATAACGGATAACGGGCGGTGCCACGTACATGCCGCCTACAGCACATGCAACCATTGTCTCAACCGCAATCATATCCATGCAGCCTCAGGGGGCAGAAGCATAGCAGCCTGGCAATACTGCCGCTTCATTGGATAGATGTCTCTCCTTTCGAAGTTGCAAGGCGAAGCAGATGGGCCCAGAGATTTGGACCATGCATTTCGACGAATATGCCCAGATTGGGAAATAGGACCAAAGTCCCGTCAAGAGGGGACCCTTTGTGCTGCTAGCATATGCATTCATCTGCGCGTGCGTCTAGCGGCAGTTTCAGCCATCGTCGGCGGTCCAGAGTCGAGACTCTCTGTCTCGAAATATCTCATGTTATTTGTTGGGCACTGATGATCCGACGACTGTCGTTGGGTTGCAGGGGGGTCCTCACAACCGGATAATCAGTATCGTTTGGGGAATCAAGTTTCGATGGATTAGATGATACCTATACTACGTTAATCCAATGTGAAGCAAGTGAAGTGTGCAGCGCCGTGCATTGCATGAGGCACGGAGCCCAGGGACATGGCTGAGGTGGTCCCGACTGTGAGGTGTAAGGCTGAGTATCCGTAGATCCAATTCAGTCCAATCCAAAGGATGGAGGTTGCTTCCGGCAAATTGCTGTAGGCATGTAAGTCCCTGCCCACATACCGAACTGCTGCTCCTGGTGTAACTCTACAGTACCAAGCATGAGGGAGGATCAATTACTGATTTCCTAATCCATCGATCTGATGATTTGTTTTATGGAGCATTTAACCACACGTCGTCTATCTAATCATGCATATCCTTGACTCTGTTGTGTTGCGTTGCGTTGCTAAATCCTAGTGCAATCCTCCCCTACGAGGTCCGATGGACAATGGATGGATATCCGTCGGCGTATGGGTTAAAGCTGGGGATAAACATAAAAACTCAACAGACGGCGCGGGAATAGAGCAAAGGCCTATTTCTGGTCAGTGCCACTAACATTAGCACAGCAGCATGGATCACTCACTAAATCGACTGATTTCCCACCTTGTGGGGGAACGAGCCCGAATTTTCTATTGGCCAGCTTAAGCTACCTAGTAAATAGAATTCGCACGGGAAATGATAGACGGATCGGGATATGGGGACGTGTCAGAAAATCTAGACATTCTGACAAGACGAACTGGCCTAACGTTATGCTGCGCTGAAGGATTTGTTTGAACGTGCGTGCTGCGGCAAACACAACTCATTAGCATACAGGGGTCTAGGGGGAAAACATATCCGCCTATGATGGTGATATCTTCTATGGTGGCAGGGCGTGTGGTCTAATAATCCCTCGGTGAAGAAGCGATGAGGATATTTTTGACATAGATCATTGCTCGAAAGTTACAAGGCATGTTGACAGCTAAGCTATGTGAGGCAGTTGGAATCCGCAGCCATCCATGTGCGCATGTATGTAAGTTGATAGCCGGAACGGCATCCCGTGGTGGTTACATGTGAGGATTGCGTTGAGCTGTATCGAGACCAAACGGATTCACTGCTCAAGGCATGAGAATCACGAAAAGAGGAGGTGGCGAATTCACTCATCAGCATTCGCGGATATCATCTTGCCTGCCTTGTCGTGAATCGGTGCATATCCGAGCTCGACCGTTGAAGCTATCTTGATTTTATCCTGAAGCTAGATGCGGCACAGCGAGGAACTAGAACCCACGAACCCGCCTTCTACAAACGGCAGTCAACGGCCTCGACGCCATCATCTCGGAAATTTACTCGATCTGTTCTGTTTCTGTTCCTTCTTCTCAATCAACCGTCTAACTTAGGAGCGAGGGCCGGTATTGCGTGCGTGTGTGCCTCAAAAGCTCGAGCCATATAATTCGTAGCCCCGCGGCGTTGCTATCAAAGTCCCCGCCCACTCAGGCTTCGCCATGGCACCCCGAGAGAGCAAAAGTTGAAACGTTGCGACGGCCTAAGGAAATTTGAGTGCGGCTGAGGATCCAATCAAGTGGCCTGGTCGTCCCTGTTGTTCGTGCGACGGCTCAACTGACAACGCCGAAAGTTTATCGCGCTTGACAGCTGGCACTGTAGCCAATCACAAATGGATGGGCGCGAGCAGTAAGGACAGGGGTTGTCGAATAAGTCTGCGCCGCACTCTTGTGACAGACATGGAGCGACAGCGACAGCAATGCCCTCTGCTAAAATCACTCTCGCGCTTGTTTCGTGAGTCTACGAGTCCGTCCACGACTAACTTATGATGCAAGGATTCACATCCCGACTCTATCTCGGACTCTCTCGTTGCAGAGTAGTCCGATGTCTTTTCCACGGCTCCTTCCATGAAACCCACTCTGCCACTCTGCTCTGGCTAATCGCTCATTTCGGGATAACGATTAACCATAATTCAAGGTACCTAGGTAAACGATATCCGTCAACTATAGTACCAACGGGCGCAACCCAACGCTGAGCATTGTTGACGTCTTCTGACATTTTCTGACGACGGACTCGACAATGCTACACTTGATTCAGTCCTACCCGCACGGGTAATAGCAAAAGGGGCTTCATGTTAGGTCTTGTTGACGCCGCTCTGCCGAGCCCTGGGCACCACCTACGTACATACGTAAGGTAAGTATCCAAATGCTTAGTTATGGCACATTCCGCGGAGCCGGAACTCTCCACACACGGAGCCGGTGATTTCCTTTTGCGGCCTTTTCACGGAGAAGCTCAGTTAGCTCCCATCTATATCCGTGATGGAACCCTGGGAGCAAATGGTGAGAGCCTTCACTCCACGTCAACGCAGCCCTTTCATCGTGAGGATTTTAAGACCAGAAAAGTGCTTAGAATAGCGCTATGGCTTCTACCAGACAATTCAACCAGACCGCTTGTTCATGCGTCGTGGATACGTTGGATTTTTAGTGTATTTGAAATGTCTTCGAAGGAGGAGTCAGTCCGTGTAAGTGAGCGGCACAATTTCGCCGCAGATAGCTCCATCTCCATCTCCAACTCCCACTCTCTGCGGGGGTTTTCCAAAGAAGAAGGTTGGTTGAGGTTGGTTGATCGACAAAGCTTCTTGTGTCACCCGCTCAACTGGTAACGGGCGCGATTAGAAATTGTGTGATCCAAAAGATAAGCGCCAGATCACCAACAGTCGAAGCGGATGTGGTATTGTCATTGAGCATATCGCGCCTCTGATAGCCCATGAGATGCCATGCCATGTGTTGGTTGTGTGTGTGCGTGTGCAAGTTTGTACGTGCTGCCATGGATCCATCCATCGTCCGCATCCTCAGGGCGCAAGAGTCTCGAAGGATTCTGGCAGAGCAGGGTAATTTGCCCCGTTGCTGCAAGACGGGTACACAAGCCGAAGGCCTGCCTCGCTACGACTTGTCTGCTTGCCCTGTGCACTGGGCAAAACAAAACAAGGTTCAGGGACGACTTGCACATCATTACAGGCAAAATAGCTCAAAGGGGGTTAGTCCATGCCTCTTGTCTACAGGACCATTGACCAAAGTCAATCTGTGCTCATGGGTCGTCAACGACGTAGGCGAAGGAATTGACGGAACGTCGATCCTCAGGTGGCCCCCAAGGGAATTTCCAAATAAACAAGTTATTCCAAGGCGTAGAGTACAGGATTTCACCCCCTTACCAAGTAATACCTTGCTGGGCCTTGTCTCTCCTAGAATTGAGTCAAATGCTGCGACGGGTTACCACTCAACGGTCGCGGGGCAGGGGTCGGCCGCCTGTGAGAAGCGTTTCTGGGTAGCGTCTTGGTGCGGCCGCGCTTAATCTTTAACAGCCGGAAGCTTGATCGTGAGGACAGCCGACCCCTGCCCACCTTTATTTCGTTGTAGGGTATCTATTCTGCAAACTCAATGAATTCAGTATGACCTCCTTTGACAAGTAATAGGGTTTTGGAAAGATTATCTTCAAAGACTGCAGGTGAGATAATATGGCGAAGATAGTTGAAAGTTGTTTTGAGTAGAGCCAAGACTTGGAATTGCAGGTTACGTGTTGCCATTACTGCGAGAGGTGTATCATGTTGGTCCCTTGGCTTGTTGGCTCTCCCATAGAAACGAGGATCTGCCGTAAATATGGCCCAATTCGATCAGGCTCAATACAACATAGACGATTTCTTCAATGTGATTTCAGTTGTTGTCAATGCCAATACCTGTCATGTTTTATCAATATAACTAATAGTTAAAACCCAGCGTCGCTTTGACCCAGCCCAGACAATTGCTATTGCTACTGTAACTGCAACTCTAACTCACAGTAATATTCCGGTGATTATTCACAGGGGTTCATCGTCCTGTAGCCATGTGGTTGGGTGTGTCGGGTGTCGGGGAACTGCTCGACCTGGGTCCTCAAGACAACAACGGTAGGGATAGGCGCGCAACTGGGGAAGATGGCACGATTTTGATGTCGCTTGTCGTCTTGTGCATCAGAGACCGGTAAGGCAGGGCTGGCAGGGTAGAGAAGAGTCATTAGACAAGATCTCCAGACCGGGAGCGGCATTCTCTTGGGACATGGACAGATCTAAACCGAAATAGTACGAATAGTCGACAGTGACTCTATCTATATACGTACACTTGCTGCTACTAATATCCTGTGGCAGGGCTTGGACATTTCTCTGATGAATAAGAACTAATCGTGTCGTCACACAGCCCTACGACGGGCGCTGCCAGAATGAACGACATGATCGGCCCGGCCAAAAGGTCTTCTTACCCGGCAAAACGGTCCTTGGAGCGACTGACAGTCCAAGACAAGACTCACACAAAGTCTTGAGTGTGAGAGAGCCTGGGATTGTGGGACTCCAATTGGTCCCAGGGCTGAGTTGGATCAAAAGCTAATCATTTCGGGGTCTCTCTTCTACCACTATGGGGGCTCGGGTCGACCTATTTGTGATTGGCCAGCCTCTATTGATGTGTTCCCAGGGTTGGGTTGTATTGGTGACTGTCTCCATCGGCTTTAAGAGGAACCCTTTCTCTGGGACAGGGAATTTCAAATGGCAGACAAGAGGCTCAGTTCAAAACAGTGGATAAGGTAGCCCCAGGACATGGGACTGGACGTGAGTGAACGTGCCCTGGCTCCTGGGTGCTGGGACTGGGACTGACCTGGGGGGGCCTGGCATGGGAGTGCTAACTAGGGGAAGCAGGGCGATGCTACGCTGCGCTAGAGACGGAGACGGCAATCGACTCGATAGACTAAGTACCTAATTATGGGCAAATTTAGCCCAGATTTCCATCGAGTCTGCCTTGAAGCTTCTTTGCTGGTCCATGGCTTGATCTCGGGGACCTGGTTGGCTTGCTTGTTTAGCGTCCACCACAGGGAGTGCAGTGCCAGCTTTCAAAGGAACCTACAGTACAGTACCTCTCTGTCCTCGTCTCTCTATCAGTTGTTGGCTTTCCAGACGGTTAGAATGTGGCATCTGCTCTGTTAATAGCGCCAGCCTCTCTGATGGCTTCTCTTCTATTTTGCTCCCGCCCTTCTGGTGACTTGGCTGCGCCTAGTAGTTCATCGTCTCGTTATCTCTCCACCGTTGATGTTACGTGACGAACGGTTCAGAACTGGTAAAACCCTATACGCTCACATTCCAAACCAAGCCGTATCTGGCATACGATACGTTACTGCTTCATAGCACGGCGCAGTATGGTGTAGTATAGCGTATGCCATGCTTTGATATAGCATGAGAAGACACAACAGATGCTCAATCCCGTCTCATGCCCTACTTGAGCCCCGATCTGTAACTCAGTGAATCCCGCTCTTTTGACGAGACACCGTTGTGTGGGATGGCAGCACTCCCCTCCTTGTTCCACAGCGAGGTTGTTGTGCATATAGGCAGACATCCAGATATTTGGATTCATCATTCAGCATTTCATCTGGCTAGCCATATCATCATGATAGCAAACCTGCTCACAAATGGATAATGAATTTGTCAGTATGTATCCTGGTAATTTGCTCTATTCGTCCGAATGGAGTCGGATTCGGACATGGCCAGCGGAGTTTATTATAAATCCTTGATGATCGCCCGTCGACAGCACGGGCCGTACTGTACCAAATGAGACAGTTTCAAGTGTATTAGTGGAGGATTTGTAGTGGCCAACAGTCAGTGCATCTCTCATGTCGCCTTCGTAAATCCAATAAATTCAAAATGAAGTAATTCATAACTGTCTCGCCTTTCGCTATCAGTAGCCGCGATGCCAAACTGCGGCCCTGGACTCGAGAATGAGTGAACGAAATGCTTGGCACAAGGATCGTAGCGAGAAGATTTCGATGCCCCGTAGCATCGCAAATGGCCCAGTGAGAGAGGAACGAGTGCGAGCGCCAGTGGAGACAGTCCGACTTGAATGGAAAGGTTGAAAAGGCGGAGGTACGTACCATGAGCTACGATGACCTTGTCTGCAGAGTGCATTGGATTGGGGCTCAGAGGGTGATGAGCACCAGCCCTGTGAGGCCAGCGCCAGCCAGAGAGAGACACAGTGAGTGAGTGACTGAGAGACAGAGGCGAAAGAGCCCCCGCAAGCAACTAAACAGCACCCCCTCTCCTTGGTGCTGGTGCCAGGCCCAGGGAAGGTAGCCAGGGACCTTTTTCTGCTTGTGTGTGGCCGTGCCGTCTTGGGTGCTGGGTACTAAGTTAGGTAGTGCTAGGGGAGAGGTGTGCGATGTGGAAAGTGGAGGATGTCTGTGTGTGATGGAGGGGTAGGGGGGAGAGGCGTGTATTCAACCTAACTCACTCACTCACTCTACACTGCAGATTGATCAAAGAGACACCAGAAACAGAGTGGAAAGTGCAGCACAGCGCAGGGCAAGGCAATGTCCAGCGCTGGATACCCCCCCATGGGTACAGTACAGTACAGTAGGTACCCGTAAGGCAAGGTAGGCGCACTCCCTACACGCCCCTGCCCTTGTAGGGTCCCTTCCACTCACTCGTCACTCACTCACGTCCTTGGGTCTTTCCGTTACCTTATGCCATGCCTGCTCCGCGCAGCTTTGGGGACATTTATTTAATATACAGCCTCTTCCCCCTCACCAACCGTCTTGCTCTCCATCTATCTCCAAGTTCATCAACAGATTCAGCTTCAAGTAGCTTCAGATCTTCTTGATCACTCTCATCTTGCACTCATCTCTACTTATATATACCCACTGCCACCATCCTCACCTCAAGCAACTCACCATCTCGCCTTGACCATCATAGCCTCTCAGTTCGTTTGGATATAAAGACAGACACAAGAGGACAGACAGATACAGGAAACAATTGAGAATAAACCAACTCTCCCAATCTTGCTTTGGGCCATCTAGAGCTTCGTCGTTCCAAAATCGACGGTTACAATTCTCAGCTACAAGCAACCCCACACTCACACATACAACAACTTCACAATGTCCATGTTTATGACACAACCCGCCTACGCCTACGCGGCAGCTCCTCCACCTCCCAGACAATACTCGGGAACAAGCAGTGCCTTCAGTGCTTCTGCCAACCCCGACGAGGACTGGACCAAGATCTCTGACCTTGCTGAGCGCCGAAGAATACAGAACCGCATTGCTCAGCGCAACTACCGTATGTTGAGCCTGCTTGACTCTAGATTCACTCTGGAGCCTCATGAACTGTTTTTGCAGAACTAACAGTCATTTTCAGGCAAGAAGCTCAAGCGCCGCCTTGAAGACCTCGAGCGCCGTGCTGGTTCTTCTGACGATGCCGAGTCCGATAAGCAGCCACAGAAACCTACCAAGTCGAAGCGATCCCCCTCCGCACCCAAGTCTCAAAAATCGCAATCCGGAGCTCCCAGCAAGTCTGTTGCTTCACAGGGCCAGTTCACTCCTCCCATGGAGCATACTGACGAGCTTTTCTTCTCTGGCAACTACGACGACCGAGCTCGCTCAGACAGCCCTCCTCAGTTCACATACTCAACATACCCTGCTCCCGATGAGATCCTCCTCGCACCCTACGGTTCTACTCAGTCATACCCAGCCATCACAACCGCTGATGCCTACCCCAACTACATGACAGCGTCTACAGTGCCCATGACACTTCCTTCCATGACGCACTTTAGCGATGCCATCAAGCGGGAGACGTACCCTAGTGACGACGGACTCACTCCTTACATGACCTACGGTTACATGCCACCCATGGACTTCAACTCTGGTAGCCCATACGAACAGTCCAACCCTCATGTGAGTCACGCCAGTCAAACGCCCCGTGGGGTTGTACGAGATCCACGTTGCTGATGGGGTTCGCAGACTCCTCCGCTGTCACATTCTTTCGACCACTCTGCCAACTGCTCAGAGGCTGGATTCGACTACCCTGCCACGCCTCTTTCCATGCCTGGCTCGCCTGGTCTAATCCAGCACCAATAGGGCAGCTGGCATGGACGAGAGAGAGAAAGAAACATAGCGAACGAACTTTGAGATTTTGGGTTAGGCGTTGGAAATGAGCCCTACGAGGCATAGCATGGCGGGTTTTGATATTTTGAACACTTTCACACTCCACACTTTTCACTTCTTTTGGTACTGGCAAAGGTATCTATGTCACAGGCGAGAGGATGTTTACTCGTCTGCATTCGTTTTATGTACACAGGGTCGAAGCGCTCGACTATGTGATTTCTGTAACGGCTGCAAGATGCACGGACGAATTGCTTATTTGGAACGGCGAAGGAAAAGAAGACAAGTGAGGCGTTTTGGGAATGCATACGGCATACGCTTGTATGCATCCGAATGTATATTGGGCAGACACTGAACTGGATTGGATTGGACTGGACTGGCAAAGGTTGAAAGCAGGCAAGGAGGCAAACAAACAACAAAGATGGCGGCTGCGGGGTCGAGAGACCTCGCTTGGCTTGGCCACTTAAGTTACACTCTTGTTAGTGTTGGTTGAATAGATATCTTGAGCCACGGAGACAAATTAGATGATGAAATGTGCATAGCGCTTTGTACTTGACTGCATTGATGTGAAGTGAAGTGTACGAATTATGAGCTGGCTGTGTTTCATGATGATTGTGATGTGATGAAAGTGGCCCAAGGATCTAGGACTGATGAATGAGTCTAGTCCAACTAGATAATGAATGAATGAATGAACGAGTGAATGAGGCTGGCTGAGCTAGAACAGAGTTGGCATGGTACTGTATGGTATGGTATGGTATGATAGAGCTAGACCTCCCTTGTGAAGATCAAGATCAAGGGACATGCATGTTGGTAGTGCAGCTCAGTTACTGCTTTTGCTTTATCGTTTACCTGGTTTGTTATCTACTCGCGCAGACAGACGGAGCTGAATAGATAGAGCCTCGGGTAATGTGCCATAGTCAGTCGATGGCTTGAGAGGGGGGCTTCAGCTCCATGTTCCATGTGCATGTGCGAGTTGAGCTAGACGACTGAGGCGGAATCCAGAACTTGCGCCCCAGAGCCTCGTCTATTTGCCTTTGTCTGTCTCTGTTCTGTTCTGTTGGGTGTCATTTTCCGTATTGGATTGCGTGTTATGTCTGTCCCCCCTCCCTCTTTTCCTGATATGCTACGGAGACTTTTATGCGCTATGTGACCTGCTGGACCTGACCGGTATGTGAGTGAGTGAGGTGTTGCTGGCTCGGCGGTTACCACTAACAGACCGGAGTGCTAGGGTGTGAGTGTGAATGTGATTGAAAGTATTTTGGGATTGGGATTGGGATTTGGGAGACCTTTTTCTGAGTCCGAGTCCGAGTCCTACCTACCTCCACGTGCCAAGGAGGGTTGCATGGGCCAAATCCGGGCGTTTTGTTGTGTTACAAGTTGGCATTATATCCGTCATGTTATTGGGCCTCTCTCTGTGTGTGCATGGCATGGCCTGGCCTGGCCTCTTCGGCACCGACGTACGTGGTCCTGCCGGCTCCTACGGCTACGGACAACAAAGAAAAGAAGTGAAATCAGGCTCGGGTCAAGATTCACGCTGGCTTCTCAGGGAGTTCAGGGAGGATTTGGACCCTCGTCTGCTCTAGTGGCAAATGATACTGTTGCCGGGAGTGGCGGATGATTAGGAGCGAGAGGAGATGAAATGAAATGAGAGGGGGATTGAAAAAGGGTGTGAGTCTGCGTGTATGTACAGTAAAAGGTGAGTAGATGGACGGATATGATTCTCAGCTGTAGGTAGGCTGTGGACAAAGTGTTGAAATATTGGATGTATTCAATTACCACCAACCTTGACGCTGCAGATCAAACAATGGCCCCCAAATCATTGCAGACAAATCACCAGAAGAGGCACAACACCAAAAAGCAAGTTTCTGTAACAATTCGCTAAGTAACAAGGCAAAGAGTCTGGCTAGGTCTGGTTCTTTTGTCTGCAGTACAGTCCATCTCGATACTGACATGAATTGACTTTTACCAGCTCAAGATCACCACCATAGACATGGAGGTCTGGACCTCGATCTGCCGCTATTCGATTCCAGGCTAGACATGATCTAAGTTAACCCACGGCCCAAAGACTGTCAACAGCGCCTGGACCAACACCTGAATGAAAGGTACCGTTATTGATTATTAGGCATCTCCGTTGTCCAACGTTATGCTTCTGAGGTGTGAACCTTGTTTTTATCTACCACTGCCGCCATAGTCTACATGTCCGTGCGAACGGGACGAGAGAGGTTGGCTAGAGACTATTAGAAGCCATCTTTGGGGTTGATGTTCTTATGACGTATCTCGATTTGGAGTGTCTAAAGATGAAGATGCTTCATTGTTTTAGAGAGGCAAATCAGTAAAAGAATGAAAGGAACATCATGATTGAGGAAATGCTGCGTTCACAAGGGATATTGAAGCTTGATTGACTGCTGTACGTAAGCATCTCAACTGCCGACTTGGCGTGGTACTACAACCAAACTCAATTATGTCATCCATTTAAAGCATCCGCTCATACCAAAACATCAGGCATCTCAATTCACTCAATTCCCTTCACTTCCTTCAATTGACAGTGAAAACAAAATGAGTATGTCAAACAATCTGCAATACATCTTCGGCGGCTCCAAGTACGTATCAGTATCTACCCCAATGACAAGCTAGCTAGCTAACTAACATCTTCAAGGGCGTGGGATAGTGGTCTCTGGACTGCCTCAGACGATCGCGTCCGCGGCGGCTCCAGCATCTCACACCTCTACACTCACCCCACACAAGCCAAGTTCTACGGCCATCTTGACACCAAGACCCTTGGCGGCGCTGGATTTGCTTCCCAGCGCACAGTCGGCGATCTGGCCCTCGATCTATCCTGCACAGAGGGCATCAAGCTCTCCCTCGGCTGGGACAGCTCGGATCAGACTTTTACGCTCAACGTCAAGGACACCATTCCCGGAAAGAGGGGGGATGGCCGAGATGAGGCTGGTGTGAGCTGGGAGTATGACTTCGAGGTGCCGGAGAATGGAGGCGAGATTTTCATGAAGTGGGATGAGTTCAAGGCGACCTATCGTGGGAGGGAGGTTGAGGATCCTGAGCCGTTGAAGTTGAATGACATAAAGAGGATATCTCTCATGGCACGAAGGTAAGTATTTTGTGTGAATCGAAGAAGATTGGTTGCTGACGTTGAATAGCTTCTTTGATAAGCAGGATGGAGACTTCAAGTTGTATGTCAACTGGATCGCTGCTGTCAAGAAGGATGATAACGACAGCGACGACGATGGTGATCTCAAGAAGCACGCTCTTGAGCAGCGATCGGAGCCTCGTCCCGTATGGAAGAGGCTTTTCTGTGGGCTTTTGTAATTGTACTAGATACCTTCACGTTTTGTATGTCACTCACCATGATACGAGTTTGAATACACAAAAGCATTGTACCAGGACCAGGGTTCTCTCTGCCCCCTCAGCTTGTTTATCTCTACCAATATTGGCAATTCATTCCTCATGGCACTTTTTGTGTTCTGACTTGATAGAAACCTGCAACTATGAGAACCAGGCTGCATTTCTCGATGGAATCTTTGTATACAAATTTGAAGCAAATCCCAAGTACTTTAAAGGCCTATGTCCATAGGCTAAGGTGTCTTATGGACTTTGACCTCTTAGTACTGCTGGCATTATAGATGGCTTCTTTTAGCTTGATACTCGTACTCTGCTGTGCCGGGTTGAACCACGGGTGATAATTGTTTGCCTCGATGACTTATGCTCCGTAATGTCTCCCGAGCATCACTGATATCAACTTTGAACACATCTTTTATAAAGCTGCAATTCCTACAATATACACCCCTAAACCTGACCAACACCGTGTCTCTGATGCACCATCCAACGCCAAAACACCACCAAACCAGGCATGTTAAAGACTTTCCATGTGCCTCCGACCAAGTCTATCCAGCGCCTCTCCAGCCGGCAGTCAGCTAGCTATCCTTATACCTGTTACATGAACCCCCCTTAGTAACCACCCATAGATCTTCCTTCGTATATTTAGACTGAGCCCGTTTCAAAAGTGTCCTTCCTATCCGTCTCAAGCTCGGTCATTGAGCAGCCAAGATTGCTAGATGGAAAAGCTATGTAAGAAGAACGATGCGCCATGCCTTAGTGATCTGTGGCAGATCGATAGAAGCCTCTTTTACCCAGTTCCGAGGTATGTGAAACAGAATGCAAGTCCCATAACCGTCAGCGGCGTTGGAAGAGAAGTCGGTCCAGTTGCTCTGCTGGAGCTCTGGACTTCTCTCGGCGCTTCGAGCCGGAGGGGTTGCGGGTATCAACGATGCAATATGCTTTTGATCCCTTCGCTTTTCCCAGAATATCATAAAAATAAAAATTGCCCGTCCTTCATGAATCGCCGTATCAATGCACAAGGGGTATGTATTGTCACAACGGGAGGTTGAGTAGCCATCCCGATATTAGTCTCTCCGCTCTTACATGCCGGACACACCACCAGAGTTAGGATCCGCGACGTTGTCCGATAAGTTGATAAGCAGCTGGGCCAGGCATCGCTTAGTCGCTGCGTCATCACGGAGAACGGACGAGAAGGTAGCATCACGGAGTGGTTCAGGAAGGCACTGTCGCAGAGCCTCACGAGCGCGAGCGTTGTCACTCAAGCTAAATGATTATCGATTAGACCATGAACAACAGAGTAGACACGTCTTTAACTCACCGAAGGAAGCACCTGACAACGTGCTTGAGGAGACGAGCGGTCTGTGATTCGACAAGTTGAGCAACCATGTTGCTGAGGACCGTACCAACAGCATAGAAACGCTCGTATGTGGCACAGATGTAGTTAAGACCGTTGTCGTCCAAAAGGATCTTCTGAACGATGAAGATGGCTACGGTCTTGCTAAGTTCCGAACCTGTCTCCATGATGCGCAAGCAGAGAGGAATAATCTCTGTGGTCAAGAGGAAGTTGATGACTTCGGACGAGTCATTCTTGACGAGCGCACCGATAACACCCAGGCTCGTAAGCCGGAGGTACTCGAAAGGCCGAGATTTGGAAGTGGTGTTAAGAAAGGGGTAGAGGAACAGAGGAATGTGTGCTATAGATTGTGAGCCGTGTGACACCTGAATTTGAGCCACGATATACGCACCATTGAGGAACAGGGTCCTTGTATCATTGTGAGAAGCTACGCATTGGAGGAGGGCAAGGGCATTGCACACTCTGTTCGAGGCAGCTGCAGTAAGCTGAGATGGGTTAAGAAGAGTATAGACTGAAATGATCTCTTGAAGGAGGGAGGTCATGACACCTGAGAGACATGTTAGCTGTCTTCTTCCAGCTACAGGCTTGGTAGCCCAAGACAAGACGAGTTGGGCACGTACCGAATGAATGCCACAATATGAGGGCCAACTCGGGGACCTGTTCGCGCTTCTTACTAAGTTCCAACAAAGCAGCCTCCCGAGTGTTCTCGTTGAGAAGATCGGCGATGAAGGCCATGGTACGCCGGTTGTCCTCCGAGACATTGCTGTGATCGGCATCCTGACCGTGGCCGGGGAGTTGACCCGCGCCAGCAAGACGGTTGAAGTGCTGCTGCTGCTGCTGCTGCTGAACGGCGGCAGCGGCTGCAGCGGCCACCTGCTGTTGTTGCTGCTGGGTATGGGCGTGATGCGCGCCAGGCTGCTGGTGCATCCATGCCGAGTCTCCTCCCTGAGGGTTGAATTGGTGGTGTCCGTAGACGTGCGCCGCTGGCATCATGATGGGCGTATCTTTTCTTGTTCGACAGAGTTCGGAACGGAGGTTATGGTTTTATGACTTGCAAGTCGAGCAGTAATATTTTACGTTAACGTTGCAAGCTTGGCTGGAGGGTCGGTCGATCGTCAGGCGCAGCGAGTTTGAAATCGGGTTGATGAATCGAGGGCGCAAATGCGGAGGTACACGAAACACTTCCAATGGGTGAAGGGGGAATAAACGGTGAGGAAACTAAAATTTTGTTGGAGAAAGGACTGTATAATATCTGCTAACGGTTCTTTTCGACTAGATTCCAATCGAGAGGGTCTTTATTGTATCGTCGGGGTGATCAAGGCACGGTAAGTAAGTGGGAGGTTCAAACCCAAGCAAGCAAGGTGAGATCGTTTGGCGGGTTGGTTTGTGGTGGTGCTCGCAGGTGCTACTGGGGCAAAGAGCCATTCGGCTTCTGCTGATGGGATTGGTCAGCCTGCTTCTCATTATGGAGCTCAGGCTGTGATAGGTGAAACAGGCTCTGGCATCGGGACTTGACGCTTGGACCACAAACATGTATCCCTGTATGCGACAATGGCGCAAAAGTCTACATGGCCATGCAAGTGCGGGGAGGTAGCTCTCCCATGCCAACCTATCACTACCTAAGGTAATAAACAATCATTGTCAGCCTTGTCCTACCCAAGCCTTGTCACAGCTCGATCTGTGTCCCAAAGACTCGACGGTTTCTGAGTAGCAATCACATATTTCAGCGTCATGGTCAGCAAGGTATAGTCTACCTGACTTGGCCAGGTACCTAGTCAGTCTCAGTCATGTTTAGCATAAAATCTCCAATTACATTCATAGGTTTTCTCCTACTTCCTCTCTCTGTAAGTGCTATAGTAAATCATTACCACCATGTGCTTTCTTTATGACGACCCATGCTTAGAAGTTAAAATAACGAAAAGCGCCATCGAACTATACAACCAACCACGTACGTGCTTAGAGCTAGCCATGCTTCACGTCTACGAACAACGCAACTCCTTCCCAGTGCTTGCTTCAACCAAACTCCTATGTTGCAAATTTCTTCTTAGACAAGTGTCAGCCGAGTGCTTATAGCCTCAACTCTCGAAGAATATGGTCCGCCATGCTCTTGTATTGCCACGTATTGCCTGTCAATCGCTTGAACTGAATGCCATGCAATGAGAGCAATGGGACCTTTACGATAAAAATCTCAAACTCCAGCACCATGCTTCCTCCGAGATCACTCTGCACTTGCGTGCTCGTTTCTCCAGGGATTCGCCTTGATGGACCCCCATTCCTGCCAGGAATACTGTCGAATGAGGTCTCGGAGTTGGAAAAGCTGCGGTCTCGATCAGAGCGTCCTGGCGTTCGTGGTGTAGTAGGAGGTCGTTCTGAGTCGCGGAACTCGTCCCGCTCACGCTCACGATCGTCTCCCCGCATAAGGCCGCCGAAACTGAATCGTCGCTTGTGGCCTGGTGTCATGCCGGGACTCATGGGAGGATCTTGTACCTTGTTCAGGTCGATACTGGGCGAATGGCGACAGTTGAAGCCGCCTTTGATCTCTGTATACTCCACATTTAACTGCCGCAACACTCGCTTGATATCGGTTCGAATCGCAGGGACGGACTTGCCAGATGTCGTCGATACACTGAAAAGTCCTTTCAGGAATACTGGCTTGGCAAGTTCTGTGTCGTCTAGCCGGTCTGTGGATACACCACTCTGCTCTAGTTCTTGGTCTGTTTCTTCAGGCACATTGGCCTCTTGAGCAGCCTCTCTTCTCATGCGACGCTGCTGAATACTTTCCCTCCTAGCATGTCCAATAGACTTGGCCCTCAGACTCACAGACCGGGAGTGACCGTGGGCACGGTGTGTGCTGGAGGAATCTTCATTTGCGACACTCTGATCAGAACCACTCGTTGCTGGGGGGTCTTTTCGCCGTCTCAGGTCAGCCGAATTGACACTAGTCGACCGACCCAGGCCACCTCCTCGTCTGTTCTCCCTTGAACCACCTGCAGACATTGGTGGGCTAAGGAGCTCACCATGCTGCTGACCACTCGCGGAACGGATTTGCGAATCCGATGCATCCTCTCTATCGCGGCGTCCACGACGGATACTGAAGCTCTTGCGGGGTGCCAACGGAGAAGGTTCAGCTGGTGAATGGACTTGCACCACAGGAGGATGCGATCGGTCTTTGTCTAGACGTTCAGGGTCTCTACGCTTGCGTGTACTGAACCTACGCAGAATACCAGCTGCTGTGCCCTCCTTCTTTTGAAGTTGCTCAACTCTTGGCTCGGCGGGTGGTGCAGGGGGAGGTTTCGGTACCTCGGGCATGTCGTCTTCGCCATGTGTCCTCGCGCGAGGTCTGCTTCGTCCACCAGTAGGTTTCTCGCCGGGCATTTCATAAGCGGCAGAGTTGGTGTGGGCTGCTTGCGGTGCCGCAATCTCGGGCATCGGTTCTGCCTCCCTTGCCTTCTCCTTTTCACGGATCTCACGCTCCTTTTCTCTCTCCCGGTCCTTCTCACGTTCACGTTCACGTTCACGCTCGCGCTCGCGCTCACGCTCTTTCTCTCTCTCCTTCTCTCTCTCCTTTTCCTTCTCTTTCTCCTTGTCACGGGTTTGAGCTGCTGCTGGCAGAACCATATCAGCATGGTCACGATCCTGCTTCTCCTTAACGAGGTAGTATATGGATACAAGAGGACTAAATGCGTTCATAGGATCGTTACCGATCTGCAGTGCCTCAGAGCTAGGAGCTGATAAAGTATCGCGACTATTACCAGAATTCCTGCGCTTATAAAAGTCAAAACCGAATGGTCTCCTCTTTTCGGCATCCTTGGCGGGAGGGGGGAGCTCCTTTTCTCGTTGATAGAGCTTAACGGCGCGTTGATACTCCTCTGATTCGATGATTTTGGTAAGTTGTGCATTTATACTTTCGGGTGTACCAAAGTTAAAGCCTTGCATAGCGAGAATGACTTCTGGCTCGAGTGGCGTCGTCAACGGTTCGCGAATGGGCAGGTAGTTATCGGGGGGACCGTTAAAGCCTTTAGCCATCCATGGATGCGTCATCACCTCCTGCATTGTCGCTCGCTGCTTGGGGTCCGTCACCAGCATGCGGGACAGAAGGTGTTTACACTCTGCAATCCAGTTAGAAAATAGTACAGGAGCAACACCTGAGTAACCTACCGCTTGACAGCCATGCGGGATAATCGACAAGACCTCTCTTGATCTTGGCATGGAGCGCGGGCATGCTCTGGTCATCGAACGGAACCTTGCCACAGACTAAAACATATAGAACAATGCCAAAACTCCATACGTCAACTTCTGGACCAGTATAAGCTCTGGCCTGCAGCAATTCGGGAGCAGCAAAGTATAAGCTGCCGCAAAAAGTCTTGAGATGGCCGCGCGGAGCAAAGAGGTTACTTAGCCCAAAATCGATAATCTTAATGTCGCCCGTCTTGCTAATAAGTATGTTCTCAATCTTGAGATCTCGGTGGACGATGCTATTTCTATGCAAATAATCCAGAGCACTTGCGATCTGCCGACTAAACTTCCGGGCTTGCTTCTCTTTGAGCTTTCCATGCGAGATGATGTAGTCGAGCATCTGGCCGCCGTTGACGTATTCGAAAAGCATATACCAATGGTGGTTGGTACGAACCACATCGTGAAGGGCGCAGATGTGGGGGTGATTCAGGAGGGTGCTGATAGCCGCTTCGCGGGCAGTTCGGATTTCCTTGGATTGATCGGCGCGTTCCTTGTCGGCACGAGATTGGTGGCCATCGTCGGTCGAACCACGAGGGATAATTTTGCAGGCGACCTGGTGAGGTGCGATTAGTATCGTGGAAATTTAAAGCATGATAAGCATCATCGCGGCTTAGGTATGAGGGGCAGATGGATGGATGAATGAATGCGAATAGCCGAATAATGAAACAATGCGCGGAAATAGGGGACATCAAACAAAAAAGATAAATCCAAAACACACCTGTTCGCTGCCGTCCTCCTTTCGGGCGAGCTTAACCTTGCCCATGCTGCCGGCGCCAATGGTCTTGCCTAGCATCCATTTTCCAGATTGAGTTGGGATAACGGTGCGTGATCTCGCGTGTTTAGATGTTGAAGTTCGAGGTGGCGCGTCGGCATGGCCATGCTGCTGAGAAGCAGTTCCATTGCCAGCGCCATTACTGGGAGGGTTGGCGGAAGGAGGCATTTCGGGATGAGGGCTGTGGTGGTTGTTCTTTGAGCGAGAAGAGCTCCGTCGATGGGCCCGCGAGGAATCGGGGCCCCTGGCCGGGGGTGGTCGTTCCTTGCTCGAGCTTCTTTGATGGTTTGCGGATGCGGCTAGGCGTGAGGATTCGTAGTCATTTTGCGGTACAGGTTGCGACTGGTGAGGACGTGAAGATGAGGTAGTACGCTGATGATGGCTATGATGAGGGGGGAGATGTGAGTTGGCGGCGTTTGAGCCAGAGCGGGAGTGAGAGTGGGAATGGGATTGAGAGCGGGAGGCGTAGGCTTGGGACTGGGATTGGGATTGGGAGCGAGATTGAGAATGTGAGTGTGATAACTGGCGGGTGTGAGATTGGGTGTAGTTGGCACCTGTTCCAGTGGGCGTGGCTGGTGCAGGCGCTGCTGGGGCCGCTGAAGCGGAGGACGAGGGAGGAAAAGAGGGAGCTGGAGCCCGACTGGAACGAGAAGACCGTGTAGACTGAGTGCGACCAGGTCCTCTCGGTGATGCATCAGCAACAGCAGAAGAAGCTGTTCTCGTTCCCATTGTTGCCAAGTTAAAACGCTAGCTATGCTATGCTATGCTGTGTTGCGATGCGCTGTGCAGTTGTGAGAGACAGACGGTGTAAAAAGGCGGGATGTCGATGAACTGAACGGGCCCCTTCTACTCTGGGGTTTGTTTGCTCAAAGGGGCAGTGAGCTGTCGTTCGCTTGCTGTAGCATCAATGCCTAAGTTGGTAGGCAGGGAGGATGACCCAGTCTGAGTCCTTATTAGGCCTTGAAAATGGATTGGAGTAACAGATGCCAACGCAGTCGTAACGTAATCGCAATTGCTGTCGAATACTAGCCAGGCCCTTGGTGTTTCTGCCGGCCGAGTACGACGTGAGAGGTGAAAGGGCAGGATTACCTGGTTACTATCATGGGCTGAGGGCTCTTCTCAGCTTGCGATTTGCGATGACGAGGGGGTGTGATATTGGCAATCGCATAAGAGACCGAGACCGAGACGCAGACTCAGACTCAGACTCAGACTCAGACTCAGACACAGACAAAAAGATGCTTGGAGCAGTTAGGTCGAATGCAAAGCGAAACTGCGCTATATGCAAAAGAATGACAAAAGTAAGACAAGGGAGAAGTGCCGTAGTCGTAGTCTTGATTTGATATAAACCAGCAAGTCGTGAGTGCTACGGCAGTGTAAATCCGAGCCTGGTATACGACGGAGATGGGAACGAGATATAGTAGCTGCTGGCAATGGAAGACAAGGCAACGCAAATATGCATGCAAATAGACAGATGCAAGAGGATGAGAGAGTAAAGATCTCAAAACCTGACAAGCAGATCGAGTAAGAAAGACAGCACAGCGTCTGTCATATCCCAAATCGGGGGGCGGGTGAAAAAAGAAGCAGCTTATTAGGTACCAGATTCAGATTGGATAATGGGTATTGTAGCTAAAAATGACTTGGTCCTGGCGGACAGCAGCAGCAGCGGCATGTCCCATATGCTAACCTGGGTTCTAAACTCTTGGATGCCCAGGATACACCTGGATGTCTCCAGCTGCAAGCTGCCGAGACTTCACGCACCACCGTCCGTCCAGCTGTCTTTGAGCTACCCAACTAACTTAGCACAACAGGGCATCTCAGTCGTTTCAGGGGACTTTCCACTTAGTACGCAGGTAGCTTCATCTTTCCACCAACGGTCAGTCCTGGGTGGAGATGAGATATCTCGCTCGAGCTGAGCTCTCATTTCGCTGGACTGTCAGGAATGGATCTCTTCACTTGCTAGTCGATAGCCTTGACGACATTGTCGGAGCCACTGGTCTCTATTCGAGTTAGTGGTCAACAAAGCCTCGATTGAGAACCGTTGCACATGCTGCAATTGGTAGACTTTGGGCTGTTTCGCTCCACGATATCTCTGACCGTTACCAAGCCAAATTCCCTGTTTATAGCAAGAGCACAGCCAAGAATCATAATCCGACGTCAGCTACCCAGCCAGAGCACTGCATTTCTGATCTATTAAGTGGATCTGTCGCAAAGTGCTGCAAATTTACGTGGCTGATTAGACGAGGGGTTGGAGGCTGGGGTTTCAAGGTTGGACGTCAGGCCTCGGAGCTCAAGAGAATTGCGGAAATATCTGTTGATTGCAATGGGTTATGCAATTCAACTAAGCTTATTATGACATCTTTGTGATTTGCAAGAAATCGTGAGCCTCAATTTCATGCCTTGCTGGACACAGCGGAGCACTTCGCTTCTTTTCATATATCCTGCAGTCATGCTCACATCTCATCTCATTTTTGCGGCAGATGTGTCTTGGAAACCATTGGGCTGGAATGCGACAGTTGTTCCAGAGCCAGAAGAAGCAAAATCGAAGCAGCCACAAGCCGGGCGACTACATGAGACCTTGCTGCTTGTGCGAAGTGTTGGGTATGATGCGATGTGCTGTGATGCAACACATCCTTGTCTCGTGTTCACTAACACCAAGCAATCACCTCTACCTAGCCAGCCACCGTCCTCAGGCGGAATGCCAAGCCAAACCTTCAGCCGAGGGTTCCTAGACAATCACCAACAGCCCATCAGAAGCAAAGAATGCCTCACCGAGTCACGCCTCCGAGTTTAGAGGTTCAAGTCAAGCCTGAAACCATATCCGTAGAGAGATGTTAAGACGAATAGCCTTTTTCGTATTGCTCTAGAATAACTCCAGGCCATGGCTGCGAGGGAGGACTATGACGTCTCTGAATGAATATGACATGGTTCACAGTTGAACAGCTTTGGAAAACTGTTTCAAAGCTGCGCTTCTGATTGTGTCCTTCCACAAATGGAACGGTCCTCGATTGACAACATTTCACACGCGTGCACTTGCATACCCGGCGTTGAAGAATCTCAGTTAGACCGAAGTTCTCCAATTTTGGTAGAGCCCCTGTCACAATCTAAAAAAAGTCCATGGTGAATGAAGCCTGACTGACACCAGGCCCCCAAATTTTAGGGATGGGATGGGAGAAGCCGCAACTCTGTTTCTTATCGATAAGCCCAATTTGACGTCGCGACTCCAATTGAAGCTTCGCGACGACTCAGCTTCTATCGTCATCGCAAACTCTCCAACAACATTGAAGATCTTCACACTCTCCACATGTTATGACATAAGTACTAGCATTCGATGCTTTTGAGGAAACTACGCGACACGCCGACATCCCAGTCTCATGTCATATAAACGCTCCCGTACGACCTACGAAGCCGATCTCAATGCACCCTTTGCAGCTTTCGGCACTCCTTTGCCCGATGACCCTGACGCTCGAGATGATGGCTCCTTCGTTCCAGTATGGAAGCAGGAGGTGAGGGATGAGAGAGGTCGAAAACGCCTCCATGGCGCATTTACAGGCGGATGGAGCGCAGGGTAAGCACAGAGACCTCTTTCCTAGGACTTTCCGCTGATATTCAGCAGTTACTTCAATACTGTCGGATCCAAGGAGGGATGGACACCGTCGACTTTCGTTTCGAGTAGAAACAACCGCCACAAACATGCCAAAACCCAATCTCAACAACGACCAGAAGACTACATGGATGAGGAGGACCTTGCTGATGCCGCCGAAGCTCAGAAAGTCCAGACTTCTCAAGCATTTGCTGGTCTTGGCTCCTCCGGTCAGGATTCCAATGCTGGGGGCTTGATGGGCTTGCTGAGGGCTGAAGGAGATACTATGGGACTGAAGCTGTTGCGGCGCATGGGATGGAAAGACGGGCAAGGCATTGGTCCCAAGATTCGGAGAAGCGCCCGGCTTGAGCTAGGGGATAAAAGCTCTCAGGCTGTTGAAACGCATTTGTTTGCGCCTGACAATACAAAAATGATTCAGTTTGTTCGCAAGAACGATCGAAAGGGACTGGGCCATGACGGAGAAACCAAGTTGTCGAGTTTGAATCCTATCACGTCCGCGGCAGATGAGGATGACGATGACGAAGATAATTTCCACGATAATGGTCTCCGGAATTCCTCTTTGCTCTCACAGAAATCTAAGGCTAAGCCTGGCCGAGGCGGGATAGGAGTGGGCATCTTGAATGACAATGGCTCCGATGAGGAAGACCCTTACGAAATGGGACCGAAGATCAGATACAATCGTGTCATGGGCGGTGATAAAAAGAAAAAGAAGGCGAAGAAACCAACGGCAGCAATTAACCCTGCTCTGAAAAATGCGCCGGTTTTTGTGTCTCGAACTGCTCGAGCTGGTAATGGTCTTGGACGGTGTCATGATGGGCGATTACCACTCGATGGGTTTGTACTCGCCAAACTTGCGGAAGACTTATCCGACCTCTTTTTGGAATACGCACCGCCTCCGGTTCCAGAAGGTTGGACGTCCTCAAAATCTCCTACAGACCAAGCCAATCCCTCAGATTACAAGTCAACAGCGGATGCCGCGAAAGCATCGACCCATGATGCAAAGTCTAGAGCAGCCCTTCTTGGAGAGAAGAGTCTGCCTGGAAAATCGGTCTTCGATTATATCACGAGCTCAGCACGGGACAGACTTGCTGCTGCTTCCGGGAACAAAAATCTACCTCAAGGTTTGGGAGAGGTCCCAGAAGGATTCAATATGACAGAAGAGGAACGACAGCAACAGGTATGGGATGAAGCACCCCCGCTGGATCGTGAGACAGCTATTGCAGCTATCTCTCGAGGCTCCTCTGGACCTTACGCAGACAATGAAGAGAAAAAGGCGCGGTATAGAACTTATCTGGAGCATTATGCAACAGGCAGCCAACCGCTCCCGTACAAACCCAAGGGCATGGCGTTTGACGACTTTGCCAGAGAATTGTCGGAATTCCACAATTGCGCGAGAATCTTCAAACCGATGACAGGGTTTATGGCATCTCGATTCACTACGGCGAAGAAACCAACAATCGTGTCAGCAAACGGATCTGAGACAGATCTGGTGTCGAAACCCGAACCAAAGATCGCAGATCCAGCAGAAGAGGCAGCCAAAATTGGCATGTATGGGCAAATGACTCGAACAGTCGAAGACTTTTATCCAACAAGGCTATTGTGCAAGCGGTTCAACGTCAGGCCGCCCGCGCACTCTCAAGCAGAGGCTGAGGCAGAACCTGGCTCCGGGACGACAAGCCGTGATGGAGGTTTAGGACCCATGGAAGATGCGAAGATGAACACAACATTCCCGGCTCGAGGCATCAAGTCACTCGAAGGAGCCCCGGCAAACACAACAACACCAGCTCCTGAACCCGAGCCCGCCATTGATCCGCATAAGAATGAAGCAGTTGAGGGTAAAACCGCACATGATGAAGTTCTTCGGGCAATATTTGGAGATAGTGATAGCGAATAAATAATACCATCTATGATTGCAAGTCATTGGTCACAAGACAGTTGATGAGTCGTTTCAGCCACTACGTATCCTTTCAACGTCCACGTTAAGCCCAAAATACAAACTCTGAGTTGAGGAACTTGACATTAGGCTAATGTATTGTAAAAAAATCTTCAATAGCCAAATAATCAGTACTATTGCCCTCTTTCATGGATGATTATCACCACTCATCTCAAAGATGAATGCCAAGATTAGGCTTACAACTCCAGCGCCTCTAGCGCCGCCGCTCCACTTAGGTGAGCGGCTAGGACCCTGTAAGTATCACAAACAGAGCTATGATTGGCCACTCTAACTATATCGCGGGGCTCCAATTTAGTGTCACTCAAGCTTGGGGGGCTCACCTCAGGGGAGCAGCCGCCATCGAATGGGGAATCGCGCTGCCCGTTGTTCTTCCATTAGGACCAATGTGAACCTCACTCACGCATCACATCGCATCTATCACATCACATCGCCAGATATCCAATACCTTAGACAGAGCCTCGAAACGCGACGAGGCAGCGACTTGCGATACGAGAAAGAACGAGATCCATCCTGATTCGGCTGTTTTGCTTAATTTCCGCCAACCTTTAATGTTTCGACTCCATCACTAGACTGTTTACCTTGCCAACCGCCTTTGGAATCAATCACATCACACCCATCCATCCTAAATCGACTACTCTTTTCCCGCTGCTCCTTTTGCCAACTTGGGGCAGTTTCGTCTCTGAACGACTAGTTTTCTTCCAGAAGAAAGCCGCCATCCTGTCTGAATTTCAGGAAGCTGGAATTGGACCATCAGTGTCCTTGGAGAAGAAGACGCCGTCACCAGACTCATCAAGACCGCCAAGCACGCGAACAACATCAAGTCATCATCGCGAACCGACCCCCGACGACCTCAAATCCGCCAAAGAACCGGAATCACACATTCTTTTGAGTCGCGATCAATCACCTCCGCCGCAGTATCCCGCCTCCGAACCTTCAACCTCTCGTCCTCCCCCCTTCTCGTCGCTCTTTACCTCCCCACCGCACGACGCTCACGAGCGTCCCGACAAATTCGTCGCTTTTACCGCTCATTCTCCTTGTGAAGCAGAGGCATCAGGCTCAGCTGCACCAGCATACGAATCTTCTTCACCTAGAGAAGCTCTCCCCTTTGACCCGGATCAAAGCACTACTGCATTCCGCGATCCAGTCGCAGAGACCAAGCGCGCGCTCCCTCGGGATACCAAGGGAGATTCCAGTCGCAAAGACGACGACGCAGAACCGCCTCCGGCTTATTCAGAAGAGGGCGATAGTCCCCTTTCCACATTCTCTTTCCTAATGGCTGCCGCAGGAGGAGCTGCGAGTATTATTACTCAGGTGCAACAGGGCGGGCCGCCTGTTAGCACTCTTGGAGATGTTGGCGCTGATGAGACGATTGCTATGGACCTAAGGTGAGCGTTACAAGTGGGTATTTACCTGTCAGTGTACTAATTCTCAGATAGGGGCACAAGGTTTTATCTCTCTAGGGACGAGCTCCTTACTTTGCCCGAGTTTGTGCTGCTATCTTTGTTCCCCAATGGATTATTCCCTGAGGGCCAAATGGGCGGCTTTGCAGACGGCGATGCAGTGCAAGTCGACGTAAGCTAATGTCCTTTCTACTATACTACTGCACACAGTGACTTATGAAACTAGTACGACCCAGCTTCACTTCAGTACATGCTTGACTTCTTTAGGGACGTAGCACAATCTATCCCCACAGATGGATCACCAAATGCGTCTCAGGATGAGGATACGCCTTCTCTCGGCACCTCGCGTGACGACTCTAAGCGAGCCGGTATCATTGTGTTGCGTGAGGACCTCGACTTTTATGCTATTCCTCCACGAGCGGATATTGGCCCGCTTGATATGATTGCCGTGAAACGGGCAGCTGCAGAGGCTTTGCAGCAGCAGAACGGCATCTTTTCGGGTCTCAAGCGAAGCGACGAGCCGGGTACTACTGAGGCCCACTTGATCGAGATGCTGACGGCAGGGTAAGTTCACTATCTGTGTTGTGGGAAGCTGGCAATGGATGCATGCTTACTTATACTAGTGGTTTCAACCATGATGATCGATGGGGTCACCGAGCTGGTGAGCCTAACAAGGCCGTCATCTGCAGTCTGGCTCTTGCCCGTCTACGCAGCGACATTCGGGGTAACGAGATGGGCACTAATGCTGTCGGTATGGCCCAGAAGCTTCTGCTCTTCTGGCGTAAGCCTGCTCGGCGATGCTGGTGGGAGGGTGTCGAGCTTGAGAATGTTGCGGGTGTCGAGGGCAAGCTCAAGGTCTGGATCCGAAGAGTATGGACCCTCGAGATGAGTGTTATTGGCCTGCGCTAGACCACGATCTACTTCTCCCCTCTACCTAGAGATCAAAGACCGTATAACCGTCACCTATTTCTTTTGTCTATCACACTTTGTGTAGCTTTGTTTTCATCCCGCATTTCCCCCCATGTTTTCTCTATTCCCCCTCCTATTAGGTCATCTTATTCCCCTGTTCCATTTTTTTTTCCTCTTTACTATTTCGTCTTCGAGATGAGTGTTGGTGGAGGTTGGCCCCATACAACTGGGCAGAGCAAAAGCACATACGCGGATGGAGGAGAAGGGTTTTGGTCCATTGAGATTCGCAAAGGGCGGGCGTCAAGGTGCATGGAATCTGGGGGTTCTTTGTAGACCTCCTATTTTTTTTTTCTTCTCATGTTTGATATACAGCACAGGATTAATCCAACTACACCAAGACCATAATTTTGCCTGGGTGTCACGCTTCAGTGCATGTGTGAGCAGCGATTGCTTCCCGTAGACTTTCTGGTCCTCAAGCTCACAGCAACTCCCGTAACAAATAAGCCTATACTTAAGGCGGAACGGTTCTAGTTTGTTCAATGCCGGTTTTTCAAGTTTCTTGTATTGGGAAGCCCAAACTTGACCAGCTGCTCCAGGTATGACGCTTCAGAGGAAGAGGTACTGAAGCCTGGGTGGGACTTTAGCAACGACTCGACAATGTAGCTTCAGTGAAAAAGACTTCAAACCAAAATACTTGCCTACTATTACCTTCAGCAGACTTTGAGTGTCTAGACTTGGTGATGTATTCTCACTTCACCTTGAAACAATGTCTTTACGACGGCTAGACACTCACTCTATGCCAGATGTTTTCATCAACTCTCGAAGAGGAACCGAAAGACTTGGGACTCAGGTAACCATTAGGATTCTCACTCTTAGCTGAAACGGCACTTTCCTTACGGAAACTACAAATAAAAAGTTACATTCGTCATTCTATTTCATCATCCGTAGCATGTAAGATCAAAATCACTACCAGTGAAGTGTTCAAATTATTACAGACTTTGGTAGCGTTGACGCTACACCTAATGAAAGTCTAAAAACTCTATGAATTGCCAAATTTTTGTCATAGTAGTACATGAAGCGTAAGATACTTCTAGTATCAGTCGTCGAAGCCAAAAGAACCAGGAAAGGGAACTCAAGATAGGTTATAATGGTCAAGGGGTTTCTCGAGCCCATTAAAGAGGAATCCATCTGTTCATGAACGCTTGGCAAGTTGTACCATAGGGCCATCTCTGATAGCAACAAAGATATCTCGCAGTTGGTACTGATCAACAGTACGGCGTCCTTCGATAGCGTCGGGACTACCACCTCCAAGATTGCTGCTGAAATCACGTCGGATCTCAAAATGGTAAACAATCTTGGCCAGAGCCAGACTCATCTCAAGATAAGCCAGGTTCTTCCCGACGCATCCTCGAGGGCCTGTGGAGAAAGGCATAAACGCACTCTCAGCTAGAGAGACACTCAGGGGAGAAACACCAAACTCATTCTTCTCGTCCACGATCCAACGCTCGGGACGAAACTTGAATGGTTCGGGATAGATATCAGGGTTGTGGTGCATGCAGTAGGACGCGGTGCTGACTTTCATGCCCTCTGGGATATACTCCCCATCGACGAGAATGCCACCTTCTTGGACCTCTCGTGAAAGATCGGCTGGGACAGGAGGGCTCATACGTAGCGTCTCGTCAATGACAGCTCGGAGATATTGACAGGAGTAGAGAGCTGGACCACCCTTGATGTCATCCACGGTAGAGAAGGCAGACTTGATCTCCTCCGCAAGCTTTTGTTGAACATGAGGGTATCGAGAAAGGTAAAAGAAAGCAGCAGCGAGACTTATAGCAGAGGTATCAGAGCCAGCTATAATAAGAGACTCACTCTCACCAAAGAGCTCATCTTTGCTATATCCCTTTCCAGTGTCAGGGTCGACGGCCTGGAAGAGATAGTGGAAGAAGTCCTTTCGGCTATCGCCTTTCTCCCACAAGCCCCTCATGTTGTTTTCGACTTGGACTCTCTCGGTGAAGCATTGCTCGACAAATGCCTGCCACTTGCTAAATGCTGGAGGAGCTGCTGCGGCGAGAAGGAAATCCAAACCTCGGGGCTTGAGCCATGCCCAGAGAGGAGCGAAGGGGGAGTAGGCAATCTATTATCCAACATTAATAAGAAGTCAATATTGAGTGTTTTGGGTCTTACCGGGTGGATTGTCGACATAAAGTCAGTCATGAGTGTTGGGATATGTCTTAACTCGCTATCATGCTCCTTCATGCCAAACGATTTACCAAAACACAACTCCCCAAGGGTATCGAAGATGAGATGATCCGCCCAACGAGCCATGTTGAGTGAAGGAGACCATTTCTTCTCTCCAATTTCTTGGTCTAGTAGCTCAATCCATCGGTCGATGTTGGAATGGATAAAAGGTTCGCAGGAGCGCAATGCTTTATCAGAAAAGGCATGGTTCATAACTCGCCTCTTTCGAGCATGCATAGTCTTGTCGATGGTGTTCCATGTTGTCATGACATGGACATTACGTGGGTATGTCTTGTAGTATTCTGCCTTTTTGACATTTGCCTTGTTGTTAAAAATGGTCTTGAGGCCTGTAGGAGTGTTGATCAAGACACTATTGGGAGTAATACGAAAGGTTGGGCCTATGAGGATATTCGTTAAAATGGGATGTTCTAATAACTTGTGTTATTCATCTAATGCTCACCGTATTTCTCTTGCAGTTGCCAGAACCATACATGTCGATCCTGTCTGAGAGTGTAGTAGTATGCAGGGACTGCTGAGATACGTGCCCAAAAGGGGCCGGGATATTTGGCGAGGGGATGAAAGTATAATCTGTAAACCACGACAGCGGCTACATAGCAAAAGGATAGAAAGACTACCCCCCAGACAATCTGCGAGGAGGAGAAAACGGTCACTGAGTTTATGATAGCCATGACTTGTGCTTGAATGTTGGAACAACGAACGAGACGGAAGGGAGGGAGAGCACTTGGTAACCAAGAGGTGGCCAGGCTATATTAAAGAGATCGGTAGTTACGTCCCAAGATATGACGACAACATGGATTGGATTCTATCGTAAAATGACCTGTAGCATTACGACCTGTAAGTATGTAGTATGGGTGCATATGATCGATATTGTGCGTGGCCTCGCCTGGCCTGTGGAGTGTGATGATAGGGACGTTTGGACGATGTGGCTGGCTGCGCATGCACCCCTTGTCAATCAGGAATGACCCCTTTCGACCATTGCGACTATCGTGTCGTTCTGGCTGACTTGAGAGAGAGTGATGGAGGGTGAGATTGAGGTTGGTGGTGCGGGCATGGTTGAAGTGTGGTCAAGTTGGAACAGGCTCTCTACTATAGATATTTAACGTTGAACAGGTATATTTGACATGTTATTAACCCTCTTCCTTTGCAACTCTGTTGGTTCATGACTCGACCCTGACTAGACTAGGTCACCCCCGACCGTGAACTTCGGTATATGATGGCTCCTTAATTGCTTTTTTCTTCACGTTGCACATCTTGCTTACAAGTGAGGCGGACCACAAGCGACGTGGTTGTTGGTTGTTGCAACACCAACAAGCGATGCATGCACACTTTTAAGCGCCTCAAAAGGGCAGTGTGCATATATATATCTTGGCATCCGATGTCATTATGCAGAGTCCCTAATTGTGTAAGGTTGTCGAGCTACCTTTTACTATTTTCTTTATTTTGTTTTTTACTTGTTTACTCTTCTCTCATATGATTTAAGCATCCATTGCCTCTCCAACGGGCAAAAAAGTCAAGAACATTATTATTAGTAGTTAGCTGCCCAACGCCTTGTAGCTGCACTTGTATCATCAGCTCAAAAGCCTTACTAGCTCTTCAGCTGGCCCCATCAAAAGCTACCATAGTAACAAGGGATCTTTCACCGACGATGCAGCCCACCACGCGCCTCAATCAGCCATCACTCTTCTGATGACGATTGAAAGCAGACCGAGTACCTGTGACTCAGTGGAAGCGGGGTAATAGTGAGGTTCTGAGGGAGGAAAAACATGTTAAGTTTTATGTAACTTAGGGTTACCAGTTAAAAAGTCAAAGACCTGAAGTCGTGATTGCATTGGCGTCGGCAAATGAATTGGCGATGAGATAGGCCACGTGATCAAGTGAACAAATCAACTGTAACATCGGTGAACCATCAATATACCGTAAACGAGGGGTCTGATCACTCATGTTATGTTGTGTTGTCCAGCTCGATACGAGATAACTAGGTAGTTGTGCTTTTTCTAATGTGGATATTGTCTTATTGGAACCCATCAACATGAGATCAAGTCAGGCTGTAAAGTTTTATACAAATTGCGGCCTGAAAACTTATGTTGCAGTACAATTTCCCCGTCAATAGTCTGATGTTTATAGAGTAGCAACTGAAACCTCGTCGAATTCTCTAGGATCTGATACGAAGGTCTTATCATGCCAGTGTTGGGCAAATATTGGGAAAGTGACATGTCTCCCAGCTTAGTGTCATAGCACAGAGCTAAGGCACCTTTGCAATAGGGGCTTTTTTTTTGTTTTTGAGGCTTTCCATGGCGTCTGGCCAAGTCACAAAAAGTAACTCCTAGTCTCAATGAAGTGGCAACTCGGTGAAGCAAAGCGTCTCCTCAGCGTCTCCTCAGAACGGGATGACAGAACTATCAGATACCAATACACCTACGTAATTGTAATGTACAATTGAGTATGCTGCGGCTTTGGGGATGAAGAGGACATGGCGTTGTGATACTCCGGTAGTAGGAGTGAGAGAGACTTTGTTCCTGCATATTATAGACTGGGGCGTGACACTCAGACCTCACCCAGCGTGACAATGATGATCGAAACGAGAATGGTTATATCCAGCCATGTTTCAGTCTAAAGGTCTGTGCCCATCTCGGTTGAGATCAAGTGACCCAACTTGGCTGTACCTATTCCGATAGGTTAATTATACGTAGCGATATCAGACTGTGAAATGTGAAATCATTGTTTCAATCTTGAGAGGTTCATCGTTTGCTCAAGGTGCTTGCTATCAGCGTTGAGAGCGAGGCCATTGCTGATGGCTAATTGTTGTGGTTTGCTGCTTTAAATTGGCTAAACTAGCTTCGGCCGAATCAGCAATAATTAGCGTTGTGAGGGGCGTACATATCTTATAAGAAAAAAACACCATACTCGTACTTCGTATTCAAAGAAGAGAATAACGTCAACTTCAAATCTCAGCGGATCAAATCACACTTCTTCTGCCTTGAACCTTAAGATACAGTTGAACGAGCAACTGGCCTCAAGCCACGCATGAGCATAAAAACTATGTTTCCCGCCTTTCCCAGCCCTTGGGCACGCCATATGCCCTCTCCATCGTCGTCCCCTCACGGTTCACGATGACCTCCCTCCGGCTCATCGCTGCAATTGCGCTGATCTCAACCTTCATCGTCTCTTTCGCTACAGCTCAACTATGCAGCTACAAAACACTCGAGCCGAGACGGTCTCACCCTGGTACCGCTCCCGGTTGGGAATATTCCGTCCTTCACAATAAGTTCATACAACCTCGAACCATCTTGTTCGATACCGAGGGTGCCCTCCTTGTTATGGATTCTGTAGGCGGTATAATTCACGTGCAGCTCGATGACAGTGATCCCGCAGGAGGAAGCTGTGTCCGAATGAAAAAGAAGAAGACTTTGCTCAAGAAGGACGATGTACGTTTTCATCTACGGTCTCTTACACTATCGGTCACCAACTGACTGATCAATTTACAGCTAAATCACGGGCTCGCGCTTTCAAAGGATGGCCGCAGAATATACGCCTCCTCACCAAGGAGCGTCTTTTCATACTCTTACGACCCCGCAAGTGGCACGCTGGATAAGAACTCGGAGAAAATGGTAGTCGACAACATGGCCAACGACGGCCATACATGGCGATCCCTTCTCATTTCACAGAAAACCCCAGATATGCTCATCGTTTCCCGAGGAAGCAGCCTGAAAAAAGACCCGCAATCTGAGGTGCTTTCGTCTGGCCACGCTCAGATCCGTGCCTTCAACATGTCAGCTTTGAATTTCAGCTTGCCCGATATCAGGCCCTACGACTTTGCTAGTGAGGGCGTCGTCCTCGGCTGGGGTCTGCGCAACGCTCTGGGCCTAGCAGAACACCCAGTTACTGGTGGAATATTCAGCACTGAGAACTCGTATGAAGTCCTCAGGCGGGGTGGCCTAGATATCGGCGTTAACAACCCGGGCGAGGAGATGAACTTCCACGGATACCTCAATGGTTCTACCGAGAGCAGAGGCGGCAACTATGGCTACCCTTTTTGCTATAGCATCTGGTCCGTACGCACCTTTCCTGGCAACGAGCGAGTGAAAATTGGCGAACAGTTTGGTGCTGATCGGCCGTCTGAGCTCTCTCGTCGAACCGATGAGGAATGCCAAAGGGATTACGTTGCTCCCGTCCTAGTGTACCAAGCCCAGTCTGCGGCTATAGGCCTTGGATTCAACCAGGACGGCACACGAGCAGCTATCGCTTTCCATGGAAGCTGTAAGTTACCATCCCACTTTACCTTAAACCCATCCCCTGAGTCAGTTGACTGACATACCTTTCTCAGGGAACCGTGCCGAAGCGGCGGGATATGCAGTCGGAATCAACGACTTCAAAGATGGACAACCTGCGCTGCCCGCTATAAGAAGCAGAAATGCCACCCAAGCCATCATTTTCAACAAAAGGATACATAGATGCAATGAGGAGTGTTTCCGCCCTGTCAGCGTGGCCTGGGACAAGAAGAATCGGTTGTTCTTCTCCTCTGATACAACTCGCGAGGTTTTTGTGCTATATAATACATTGGAGGCTCACCAAGCAGATAAAAACAGCACCAAAGGGCCCTATGTTTGGGGAGGCAATAAAGACCCTAACTAGTAAACGACAGGAATATTTATCTGGGTAGTTTAGCTTGAGTTTATGACACTTTTTACTGGGTTTATTTTGGCACTTCTCTTTGAAATCTGCAGTTTTCTAGCTCCTGACGATGATTCAGTCTTGACGTTGACGTCCCAAGTCGGAACAATAGCTTATCTATGAGTCGTGAGCATAGCTGTTCGTAATTCCATAACAGTTGAATATTCAAGGTTCGATCACATAACATTTCTAAAGATTCTCAGTTCTATTACTGAGCTAGATGCTCTCATCATCCATCACAATATCTCACCAGCAAAAACCTGGTCCAAGCCTCGTGATATACGCAAGCCCATACATAGCGCTCGTTATTCGGCTACATTCGCGCTCGTCACATTGCGTCCTACATCAGGATCAAGAGGTCATAGCAAGATAATCACCCTTTTGTTTGCCTTGAACGCCTGGCTCTCCTATTTGTACTCATAGTTGCGTCGCGCTTCACTCTGCCTCCATCTATTCCTCAATCGTCTTGACGCACTCCCACTCGCCCCGGAGGTTCTCCTTCCACAACGACACCTTGTTGTCTTGTCCGCTTACTGCCAGCACATTGCCGCTGAGCGACCAGCTAACTCGCCACACAGCCGCCTCAAAGTTGAGAACCTTGGACTCCCACTGGGTGGGGTTTGAGGGATCGGATGTCCAGATGCGGACCGTCTTGTCTTGCGAAGCAGAAGCGATGTAGGACTTTTGGAGGACAGTAGGGGACCAGGCAACATCGCGAACCCAGTCGGTGTGTCCAGTCAGGGGCTCGCGCTCTTGCTTGTATGTCTGAGAAGCAGCATCAAAAGCCCAGATCTTGAGGACGTTGTCGCTGCCGCCAGAAACGAACCGTCGGTTGCCGGTAGCACCAGGACCAGGAGCGCTGCTGACGATGCTTCCAGGGGTAGTAGCGGGAGCCCAGGAGACAGAGTTGACGCCGAGACCGTGGGCGGGGAAGATTGTGTGGTCGATGCTGTTATCCTTGAACTCGAGAACGCTCACGTTGCCGTCGGAGGAGGCGCATGCTAGTAGACAGCCAGCCTCATGGGGAGACCACGAAACGACGTTGACCGAGGCCTTGTGTAGGTTGAAATCGTAAATTCGCTGCCATGCGTTGTTCTGTCCACCCTGCTCTTTCCAGATGAATACCTTGCCATCGTAACCAGCCGATGCGAGGATGTTGCCGTACTTGGGATGCGCCCAAGCGACACACCAGACGGCACCCTCATGTCTGTAAGTCGGACCCTGTCAGCTTCCCCTCCTTAGGTATGGGAGTATGTCAAGCCTACCCCTTGAGAGTCTCGATCAATCGCTGGGTTTCGCCCTCAATCTCAAAGATCTTGATCGTCTTGTCACCAGAGCAGGTAGCTAGCTTGCGCCCGTAGTAATCGAGGACAGCATCATGCTGGGAGTAGCTGTCAGTATGATTCGAAGTCGTAGGGAGATATCGTGTCGAGCTTGGCAATGTGTTGCATAGCTTCGAGTTGCATCGATCGGGAGCGGGAACGTACAATCATGTCCTCATGACCAGAGTTGGTGATAACTTGCGCCGACTAAAGGGGTGGGTTAGCTATAATAGAACAAGTTTGGCTTGGGTGTTGTTGCTCGCTAAAGATGGGACAAGATTGGGATCTCATGATTCATGTATAACTTACCATCTTGCTAGATTTCACACCAAAGTTACAGCGCAAAAGGAAACAAGAAAAAAGGATGAGATATAGAAAAGGTGGCTATCAGAGGACACGATACCGCCCATGGCCTGGAGCTATCTGAGGTGGCCCGCGCCAGACCGTGGCGGTGGTGACAGTTGGCCAAGCTAGAGATCACGTGAATATAAGCGTGACCTTTAGAATACCCCCACTTGCCGCATTTGTATCCGAACGACGCAGTACGTACCGAGTTTAATGTTGCCTCGGTGCATGGAGTCTTCCCCGGAGTGGACGGGGGCGGGAGAGCGGGCACTGGCACCTCAATCACGAGCCATCGGGACTCGGTCTTGAATTGGTAACTTGACTTGGACTTGGACTTGGTTTCTGGGGAAAGCGGCTTTTGGATTATTCATCTTCAACCTCGCGTCTTCATCCTCCTATAATCAGTTTTCAACAGCTTCAACGTCAAGACATTCCTGCTATATATATACCACTATATACGCGCCACTAGACCCGTCACATAGGCCGAGGTATACGACCTAGCCTAGTACATACTCAATACTCTCTCAGCGTCTTGGTCAACCCATATACCCAACATCTCATCATGGCGGACGCCTCATGTAGCGGAGGAACACCCTTCAAGCGTCTTATCGACCATCAGGCCCGGGATGTCAGCCACCATCAAGACAGACTCATAGATCGCGCCGGCCCTCAAGGCCATTCTGTAAGCACTCACTTATTCACCAGAGACTCATAAACTGATCATCATCAGTCTTTCAGATCTACGCCACAACAAATGCAAGGCGCAGATGGCTTTGGTGCGTTCATGGATGGTCCATCAACTCTCCCAGGTATTCCTCAGCATCATGCAGCAGGAAGATTAGCAGCCCATGCCGCTGTCCTTGAACAAGGACACTCGCCAGCCTTTCGCGCTGCGCAAGCGCCACAGTTTCGTCAAGGGCATCATTCTCCCTCCGTGGACGTCAGCAACTGGGCAGCAGACTTCAATCGCTTCGCAAATCAGTCACAGCAGCGTCAACCTCTTCAGAATGGCTTCGCCCAGCCCGCACCTCAGATGCACCAACCAGCTCCCCAGCTGAACTTCCAAGCCGCATTCGTTCAACCAAACGCTGCTTTCGCTCCTATGTATGGCCAGGCCAACGGCGCTTTCATGAACGGCAATGCTGCGACGACTCAAGAGGCTGGGTTCGATGACGAAATGTCAAAGTGGATGGCTAACAACGCCGGTGGCGGGATGGAAGAGGTTGACGCCATGATGGACCAGATGGCTCGTGAGCTGGAACTCAATGACGCCGCGATAGCACAAGCTGAAGCCCAAGAATCCTCGCAACAGGAGACAACCACTGAGCCGACGTTGGAGGCTAACCCTACCAACCTCGCAACGCCAGATATTGCCAGCCTTTCTCTTGAGACAGAGGAGCCACTGGTTACAGAGCCTGTTGAGGCTACAAAGACAAAATCAGAAGTTGCAGATGCTGCAGAGCGTCTTCTTGAGTCAGTCGAGCATGAGGATGGCGAGAAGTGGAAGAACTCAGTCTTCTTGTCGTTAATGCGAGATTTCCGAGATGGAAAGAAAGACATCATCGACAACGAGATTCGGGAAACCCCGGAAAACGAGGGAGCTGTTGCGAAAGACACCCAGTGACGCCTGCGAGAACTTGACGAAATCAGACGCACAGCCTCGAGGCTATGTTTACAAAATCATGATACTATTGAACCTTCTTCAGCGAATTTTAGTGGTCCACGTCAAGACGAGTTGACCTCACGGTGGGAGATTGGGTCATCAAACGACTCGCTGTGGGATGCAGCCTCGTTTCCTAGTTCTTGCGCCGAACATCTCAGTCGAACGACGTTCTAGGATAATAGAAACATAACTGATCCAGCCGGACCTTTAAGGTCCATTGGCACAGAGGGGGGTCGCTTTGTCCAGATACATAGTGGCTATTCATGCACATCATTGTGGAAAAGTCATCATCGGGTACAAATCTGCTTGAATCAACAGGTGTTGAATTGACCATAATCTCAAGTATAACTGAATCATATTTTCAGGCTGATAACAGCGGGTTTATGTACCATTGACAGTGAAAAAAGACGCATGTAGCCAATGTAAAACAAATCACAAATCAAAGGACTTAGACGAATCAATAGGCATTTCTTTTCATAAGCGGCCAGTCGCTCCCATAACTCCAGATATTCCCTTCCTTTCATTTGTGGCCCAAAATGCACTCCGTTACATGACTCTCGTTCCTTCTCGCATGATGCAATCTTGAGTAATGACAGAAAATCAGTGTTGACACGACGGATATATAAGAATCGTGTCATCCAGTAATGGCCCCCTTAGTCTTGTAAGTATAACGCCATGATATCGAAGAAGAATGTGTCAAGGTATAAAATGGCAGGGCTCGTCATGTATAAATAAGTGAGCCCATACCAATTAAGGGCAATATAAATGAGATCAACTCTTTATAGTGATGTCCATGAACAACCACAATCGGTAAGTGACGGGTTTGTTCGTTTCAGCAACTGTCGAAGCGCTTTCTTGGTCTCAAGTTCTGAGCGCTTTGTGAAGGTAAGGTCCAGGTCATCGACATCCTCATCCTCTTGTTCAACAATGACCATCACAATCTTCTTGCCATCTTTTATGATCGGGTCCGCCTTATCTCCGTTACCAACGATCTCGTATTGAGTGCAAGTCGCCACGGATTGCTCGCCCCATAGAAATCGGCGCTCAACCATCTTATAAACATGGGGGAACACGGGCACAGGTTGCTTCCAAGAGCTCCACTCAGGCGTGGATGTGCTAGAATAAGTGCTGTATGTGGTAGTGGCACCTCCAGAAACAGTCGCTGAGGCAGGGGGATGGTAGGTCGAAGAATTTTCACCAGGGTAAATAAAGAACTCAATGACAGTGTCTGGCCATGTACATATCCAAGGCTTATCACCCTTCTTGGCGTTTGGGGGGGCTTTGTTCTTAAATCGATGGAAAGAGTTGTAGTCTTCGTATTCATCGTCGCCGTCCCAACCACGCTTGCTCAGGGCAGCACCGAACTTCTTCTCGGAAACGATGACAGTCTTGTTGTACTTTGTCCTCATCCACCAAGCAGGGCCGCGTGCAAGTTCCAACGTGTCGTTGACTAATACCATAGGTGTTGGCTGAGGAATGCTGGGAGGTTGAGCACCCCACGGAAATGGTGTGTCCTTATCAGGAATAGCTTTGAGAGTCATATTGTAGCAAGGTTTGGACTTTGATTTCGTGCCATTATCGATCTGAATCGACCACATGGGAACGACAATGTCACAGGACCAGGCCGATGACTGTTGCGAGTCGTTGAAACAGGCATTGCTATTCTGAGGGCTAGGGTCAATATTGGGAAGGGCAAAACGCCCTGTGGCCATTTGGGGCAAGTCAGTCGGTATAGCTGTGATGATCTCAGGATCATATGTTGTCGTGGTCGGTGGTTGGTAGGAATATTTGCTAGACAGGAGTTAGCATAGTAGTGAGGGTCAATGGCAAAACTTACTCATTTGGATCGGGGGGGTCATCTGGGTTATTGTTATGGTTTTTTGTGAGCATAGTGCCAATAACGGCACCCATGATGATGCCCATAAGAATCAAGCCAACGAGCAGGAGGCAAATAGCCCAGTAAGGTACAATTCCCCAGAGCTTCTTCTTTGCCCGACGTTGCCATTTGTTGGCTGTAGGCTTCTCGGAAGTTTCGGCGGCGGCGGTGTTGATGTCGTGATGGCTGGCGTCGGAGGCATGGCTTCTGACAGAAGGCCGGGTCCTCGGTAAAGCTAGGTCATCATCCGTTGATGAGAATTCAGGATCGCGAGTTGCCATGCCAATTCCACCAGCTCCTGGAATTTCCCTGGTGGGGGATGGGGGTTCCGACACGGGTGATACTGGCGATACAGGTGTTTGTGTTGCAGGTTTAGGCACATAAGCATTATCCGGATATCTGGTGTAGGGCGGCAGTTCCTCCATATGGCCCAATGGGCCCACCAAATCGCCTGCCTCTTCTCCATCCGGTCCTAGTTGTCGCTGATAAGTTCCTCCCAAGCCATTGAATCCCACTGGAATAGAGGGTGCGCTGCTCTCGCCGGATGTGGTGTTTTGTGTATAAAGAGCATATGGATGAGTTGGAGCTTGAGTGCCTCCGTAAGAGCGATCCTCTGGTATGACTGCGTTGGCGGTGGTAGATGTAGTAGCCACACTCATTGTTCGCTGAGGATACATCTGATATGGATGAGAGGGGCCAGATGGGCCTGTGTATGGACTTTCGGCACGAATGACTGGAGAATCGGATGATAGGCTGTGATTGTTGCGTATATGAGATCGGTCAGCCGTTGATGTACCGTCGTTTCGAAGAGCAAGGGAATCATGGTTTCGGTGAGGCTTGGAGATGCTAGAAGGTCGATTGCGGATAGCAGGAACAATTTCGTCTGATCCAGAGATAAGGGGTGCCTGCGATGACTTTGTAGATGCTGATTGTTGGGAAAAGGATTCAGTCGATGATAATGACGATTCGGGTTGAGTATTGGAGTTTGAAGTCGGGTTTATGGAAGAGGAAGAGGTGGCATTATCGGAGGGTCGGAAGCCATCCGCTACCATCATCGCACTGAGGTCATAGTCATCGTCGGCACCACTACCAGTGGACAGCCTCAAGGAACGCGAGCGTCGAGTCGATGAGCGACGCGAGTTGCTAGAGTCCTTCCCGTTGCTGGGATCCATGGCGTGGTGAAGAGGGAGGCCAGGGCTTCAAGCCAAAGACGCCGACAAGGGCGTGCCCTACAAGTCGTTGAATTTCGAGAGGTTGAAGTCGAGGTCGAGAATCAGAGGGGCGATGAACGGTCAGGATTCGAAGGGGAGCGGTCGGCAAGCCAATGGCGAAGGGAGTCGATTTCGGGAGACAAAGTCAGATAAGGAGACAGTCTGTAGCGAGCGAATATTGAGTTCGAAGGGGGAAATTCGAGGACTCGAGTCGGGTCGATGGTCGGATGAGCGAGAGTGATTTGAGAGATTGAAGACCGATTCGATTCGATTGATGGTGATGATGATGGTGATGATTTGTTAAGTCGTGGTTGGGATGGATCGATGGGGATTGACAGAACTGCAAAAAGCCAAGAAAGAGAAAGCGGGTTTCGAAGAGGAGCGAGGGAGCGACTGGGAGTGGCTACACAGCAGAAACAGAAGGAGGGAGACTGGGAGAACAGACCAACAGGAGACAAGCAGGCGCCATACCAAGAGAGGGTCCCGACTTTCCCAGCGGGCTTTGGTGGACCCAACGCCCCAACCTAAGCCAGTTAGAACTGGTCTGGAAAGGGGAAAGACCTCTAGGGAGTCTGGGCTAGGCTCAAGATGGTCTAGAACTGCCTGAGCTAGCAATTCAGCGTGGAGGTTTTTTGTTTTCCTTGGACCTGAGTTGAGTTGACTACCTACCTGAAGAGTTCAGGGCGCGAGAAAGCTTATTAAAGGCCTAACTCGTGACGCAAAGAAGAGGCGTGCACGAGGAAGAGCACGGCTGTGCGACACTCTGCACATTCTTAATCCCATCAAGCGTCCATGATCTGCAAAAGATGAACTCTCTTATCTACAATTGAACCCTCCGTGTTCCCCAATGTGTGTCCCCTCTCTCCCCATCATCAGAGGCTAGAGAGGGTAAAAACCACAAATCCCCCCCTGGACAGCGGGTTGGCAGTGCAAGTGCAAGTGCCTGGGGCCAGGTTTGGGACGGCGGACCTGGGCTAGGGGCGAGTGAGCGCCCTAGGATCATGCGATTGGTGGACCGAGGACCCCGTTTCGAGCAACAGCCAGTGAAGCAGCTTGGAGCGGTTTCAGCGAGCAGCATTGGGCTTGTCTTTGTGGATGGATCACTAATGGAGAGGTTTCATTCCTGCGTCATTGGTCATCGGAACTTGGCTGCTTGGCTACTCGCGAGACTCTATTTTTGAGGGTTTGTGTACAGATATGCATAGTTGGGTGATGATATTGGTGTTTACGTGGTGGATCCTCGTATTTACAGGAGTTAGTCAGTCATTCATCCATTCCCTCGACACATCATGATGCGGATAACTATGTAAGGTATACCATATATGGATATAACTAGTCGTTGCCATCATCTTCATCATTGGAAGTCTCGGCAATGAATTCCATGTCTTTCAGTCAATCACTGTCACCGTCGGCTCTTTTCCCGCTTGGCAACCAAACCTGACTAGGGGTTGTGCAGCACCGGTAGCACACTCCGAGGCATTGGCCTTCCATTATCGGTTCCAGTTGGTTTTTCACGCGTCAAGATCCTTGTGCGAATGGTACCTTTTGTTTACAGTCGAGTTCAAACTGCCGTGATCAGTTCAGGGTCTATTATACCGTGAACTGTTATAAAGATGGGTAACCTGATCATCGTTGGAAGAAAGATCAGGTGAAGTAAGCCATGAACTGACTCCCGTTCTCTGTTTCACTGCATGGCTTGTCAGCACTCAAGTTCAGGCGCTTCCTTACTTCCATCACATTCCTCACATCGCACTGCACGAAATGGGCGATCCCGGCCGAACCGGCAGCGATAGTCTCTCCTGATTCCCGCGTCTCAGTCCGTCAGTTTCTGTCATTCCCGGTCTCCGCTGATCTCACCAAGATGATCTAAATATTTGCTCACTCAAGCGAAAACCCCATCTTCATAATAGATCCACATAATATCCAAGTTGTTCCCAACTCGTCTTCTAGAATTGCAGAATCGTCATTTGTCGATTTGCAGAGAGTGAGGGCTTTGTCGATGTTAATTTCCCAGTTTGTTCTGAATAGCATCCAACGGTCGGCTAGTCGGCTCTCTCTCCCTATATCCCTGATGGCTTGCACGTGGGCTATCCCTCATCTCACCTGTGTTGAGCTTTGGCTGTCTCTCAGGTTCATGTAGTCTGCTGTAGTTGCTGTATGCTTCGGAAACGTGCAACATGACTCGGAGCATGCTCAACGGCGCACTTACTCTCAGAAGAGTGCCTCATCCAACCAGAGTCTTCATCTCGCGTCTCTCAAGATGCAGACAAAGTTGGACGATTTCGATGTATGCGTTGTCACTGAGAAGATGGTGTCAGACAGATGGTTCTCATTGATCTTTGCCCAGGCAGGTGAGATCTCTCTCTTATATCTGCCACACCGGTTGAAAATGAAGCGTTGAAAATGCTCGCCTTGTTTTTTCTAGTCCATTCTCTTATCATTTCTGGGGTACAGTAGTTTCTAACTGCCGGTTAACAAATGAACCAACCATGATACTTAACCCAATTCTCGGGTTGCCTGGTGTCTTAACCACATGTTCAACATGAATGTCATTAGACAACGATTTGAGCACTCGCATAGTCCACAGATCACACGGTTGACAAGATGATCCTTCACAGTAGTGATCTGTGTGAAATGGTGATTGTACCAGGTATGCTAGATTGTCAGACCTTGAATACAGCATTATGCTACCAGAGAGAGTATCAAATACACAATCTCTGTTATCAGGCCATCGACTACATACATGTTACCCTACAATTAAATGTTCACATCTGGCAACCTATAGATAAAGTCCTAGAATAGTTATTCATGAAGCTCAGAAAGGCACTCACAGTATGCAACTCTCGACCCTTTATCCCTGGATCGTCAGCCTTATAATTCCTGTTTTGTTTCGTTTCGTTTCTGCACTTCCACATGCCTCTCGACTCCAAACAGCAACGCAACTCTACCCTTTCCAAAGGCGGTTATTTTTCAACCCCGTCACATTCTTGCTCACCTCGCAACTGCATAAAACCTCTTCCAATCCCATCATGTCACAGCACAACCCCCCTCTCTCACGCATAACCAACCAGCCAACCCTGTTACGGCGGCAGCTTGCATGCTCCAGCAGCCAATCGTTGCGGCTCAACATCACTGCTTGAAAACGTACCGCGTAGAGCAGACCACCGCACTGCAGCCTCGTTTAACTTGTTTCGCTCCAGATAAGAGGCAGTGAGAAAAGAGGAAAAGGCAGCCACAGCGAAATGCATGCAGCTGCATGACGTCTAGGCGTCAGTTATCCACTGTCCTCGAGCGTTCGCATGGCTCCGCAGCCTGTTGTGTTTAGTTAAAGTGTCCTGATTTTTTATGATATTCGTTCGTGGATTATGCCGTCGAATGGGTCTTGTGTCAGCCAAGTTTCAAGGAACTTGGGCTCTCGGCCAATTCAGTTCCATGGACTGTGTCTGTTTGTGTTCCGTAGCCAACTGAGTTGATCAACCCGGGCTATCAATCGCATAATTCAACTTAATATCTCATCGTCGACTTGACACTGATTAGTCCAACTTGACAACTACTGACGAACCACTACAACGTGCAGTGTGTTCGCTTCACATTAAACTACTCGCCCACGAGATTTGCATCTCTTACACCCTCATCTCTGTCCTAGATCATCTATCACCTTACCCCTCTCCAAAGCAGGGCGAACGTGGCGCACGATCGTCCAGCTTGCACAGCGTCCATGACCCCTTGACTGCTCGCCCGAGAGCCTCAAGGAACGTCTGTTCCCTCCCGCCGTCAGCCAAAATACACTGGCGGCCCGTCACTTGCAGCGTACCGGTACCGTACCGTCCTGCACATCACCTGGAGAGTCGTATCGTGTAAGCCCGCTCGCACAGAAGACGCTGCACGACGGACGGTCTTGACACCCACTCACTTGCTGACTCCAAACTCCCCCTGTCGTTCTTTGCTTCTGCCGCTACCACAGCCTGTCCTGTTGTGCAATGTGCAACAACCATAGGAGACAATAGCCTCTTTTCTCGTCGCCCGCAGAATATGAGATGCCTTGACGAGGCAGCCGATCCTGACGATTGCTTTTGTGCAATGATCAATTCCAAGTACGTACAGTAGATGTTGTGTAGACCTCGCCTAGTCCGTGTGTTTAGTTCCCGTCTATATCATGCTCCCATGTCCGTCTCTTGTTTGCCTCGTCCTTTCTTCTTTAGCTCTTCATGTCGATCTCTTCTCTCTTGAACAAGGAACCCCTTCTTTCTACTGCCCATTCTACCACGCTTGGCAAGCATCACCTTGCCTTCAGAACAACACCAGCCTCAGCTCACTGCTTTGGTTCGTGAACTACACACCATCTACACATCCTGACTTCATAAACTCATCGCCACCCGCCTCATTCTCCAAGTAATTACCACCTCTAATAATCCACCATGTCACGTTCATCCGTCTACTCAGATGACAGCCGTTCATCGGCATGGACGACTACTTATACCCGGATACCCAAGAAACAGCCCAAGGCTCTCCGCTTTCTCTCATGGGTAGCTGGAGCACCACCTGGAGCTACGGCTGTCAAGAAGAGAACAAGAGACTACCGTGATGACCGCTCGGTCAGTTCCAGTGGCTCGACGTTCTCTAACTGGGATCAGTCCGACACACAACTCTACTGGGTTGTTCACCCCAACAGCTACTACTACAGCGGTAGCAGTAGGGGGAGCACCAGTAGTGGACATAGTAAGCGAAGTGGACGGAGCCACAAGAGCGGAGGTGGCTCCCGTAAACACTTTGACGGAGCCGTTCCCCGGCCGGTGGTTCAGCCGATGAACATGAACGGCGGCCCCCCACCACAACATCCACCTCCGCCTCCGATGGCTCCACCCATGGACGGAGGCTACGATGGAGGCCCAGGCTATGATGCCGGCTACGGCGATGGTATCTATGATGAAGGCTATGATCCCAATTTCGGCGGTCCTCCTCCTCCTGCCCCGATGATGGGTGGATATCCTGGCCCTCCTCCTCCTCCCATGCATCCACCACCTCCTATGCATTCCCAGATGCCCGGTGGAATGCCCGGGGGAGCTCCTTTTATCGACTTGACTGGCCAGAACCACCCAGGAGGTAGAGGAGGCCCCTCTTCAGAATCAGATGGCTGGAGTTCTGAGGAAGACTAATATTAGTCTTGAGACTGGGCTGACGAGCAGAACCTATTGAGTAGTGTTGTGCTTTGTGTTCACATTGATGATTGTGTTCGGATATGTATTGCTAACAAACTTGGGATGGCGAACATGGCGTTATGGGAATCAGTTATGAGACAACTGAAGGGTTATGAATGAATTCATGATTGCTTACACGCATCAATTTAACGAATGTCGCTTGCTATTCTTTGCTTCTTCTTGGTATAGCCATTAGCGTATTAACCACTTGCAGTTCAAGCTGCAGGTTTGGTGGTGCGATTACACATGTATATAGTTTGATAATAAGAGTAGCTGCTATATGTTTTATGTTCCAACGTTGTACTTGAATGAAAATGGTATTACAATCATTACTTCGAATCCCTCGAACTACGTCACATATGGTTAACTCTATCGAGTGCCACATAGTTCTAAGAATTCAGTCATGGAGCGGTACAACAAGGAACGAAACCAGAATTGATAATATAGGTTGAAATATGAGGGTCTAGACCTTTCGATGATTGAAAGCTACCGGGTAACTGAAGGACAAAATGACGTAGGATGGAGTCTCGACCATTCACATGCCTCTAGCGGCTCAAGAAGTGTCGTGTGCTCCCTCTCATACACAAGCTATGATACGTAATATCTACAGTAGCAACAAGAAGAAAAAAGCCTTGGTGTTTGCCCATTTCATTTTTCTTGGTCCCCCACCCGCCTTCGGGTTTGAGCGATGCACCAAAGTCTGCAATGCATCAAACGTTCCTAAACCCCCCTGTCGACAAGACCCTTTGACCTTACGCATCAACCAATGATATTCATCAGCCGGTGTTCGCTTGCCGGGAAATGGTTGAAACACAGCCTCCCGGTGGAACAGATACGGTCTAGCGGCCGATTGGATCTCGACGCCGCCGTGACTCTTCCCGGGTGATGCTCCGCCGGGAGGCTTGGGCTAAGAGTGCGGTGTAAGTCAACAAAACAGATAGATAGACAAAGGTTTAGAAAAGGCCTAGATTGAATATGACGACAGTGGCCTTGAGGCACGAAAGAAACGCCCTGATTAGTTATCCCTGCTTTGACGGTATGTACAGTGGGTTGGAAAATGCAGTCATCCTGTAAGTGTCGTACTGTATATGCAGCCTGAACCAATCCAGTGTCTTGACTCGTTTTGCTCACAGAAAAGAGGCAGCCGAGCACAGGAGGGTCAGCGGGTCATTCTCTAGTTGCCTTACCAAAGATCTTTGAAGTCAACAGAGAGTAGGTGTTGATGATTGTGGTTAACCGTTGGACGACTGCATAAAGTTCTATCTGAGTTAGAGTTGGCAACGACAGCATAACATGTTCAGACCAACTCAGAATAAAGCAATTCACGACATTGAATTATCTATCATTCTTCCACTGGCAAAAACTGAGTGATACTGTTTCCCCTGTGTCAAAGAGTCTTCAGAAACTGTATCATTGACCCATAGAGCAAAAAACGGATCTGCTGCCTAACGATGACGCTGTGATGCCTAGCTTTTGCACGCGACAATCATTATTCTGTCTAATAGGAAACGCCAATCTCTACCCCACACGCAAAACCACTTTTCCACTTGTGTCACGGCGTGGAGAATCGATCCTAGTTGGTTGACGCGGGCTGTGACTCAAGTGGCTCAATTCGTGAGCTGTAAGGCTGATGGCGCCCTTTCGCATATGATGAAGGTGTGGATGCCTCCTCTCTCTACCTACCTACCTAGTCCGCATCAGTATCACGTTTCGTGCATACAAACTTGACGCTTATAAAACCTTTCGTCGCCTCCCTCACTTCAACTTTTCCTCTCACACAACTCACCTCCATCCTCTCTAGCTATATTCATCACAGGCCTCAACTATCCTTCTCTGCAAGGAGAGACCTCCCTCAGCAACAACAAGACTTGGGTGAACGAGGAAGCCCTTTGATTAGGTATTCCTGACATCCTTACTCCAGGTTCGGAGATTTCTTGCTCCCTGTGGGCTTGTCATACACTCTTTACATACAACATTCTTCGACGCACGTTAGCATGATAGGACCATTTGCGTTCCTGCAGACCATCTCCCACGCCCAAAGTATGGAGACCCTCAACACAACTGGCGAGGCCGCTGGTCTCCCAAGTGCGCCTCCTTCACAGTTTGCCATCTTGGACTTTCTATTCCCTGGCTTTTCCACCTTTTCAAGTATCGTCCATGCTTATCTCGGTATCGATCTTAACCTCTACATCCCCCTCCTCTTGGTTATCTCCGGTATCATGTTTGCCTGGAACTATATCACTGAGTATTCATGGAGCATCATCGGTCAGCATCTCATGTCTGCCGTACGTATTCGCACCGACGATGAGATCTACAACATAGTGATGGCCTGGGTGGCAAATCAACGATTTGCCCAAGGTTCCCGACGTTTTATGGTCAACACAAACATCAACTCTAGGAGTTGGTTCTTGTTCCGATGGGATGACGAAGACAACGAAGAGGAAGAATCTGGCTCAACTAAGAAGCCTCTCCAGTATACCCCTTCGGTCGGTTCTCACTTCTTCTGGTACAAGGGCCATGTCCTTCTCTTCGAGCGCCATGAGAACCGTGAGCGCTCTGGGTTCCTCACCTCGAGTGAGCGAGAGGAGCTGTCCATCTCTTGCTTCGGTCGCAACCCCCGTATCATTAAGGAGCTCCTTGTCGACGCTCGTGAACAGTATCTGAAGAAGGACGAGAAGAAGACCATCATTTACCGTGGTTCACTTGGTCAAAATGGCGGCGATCCTACATGGCAACGATGCATGAGTCGAGCTAGTCGCCCCATTTCTACGGTTATCCTCAACGACAAGGTCAAGCAAGATGTGATTGCAGACGTGACCGACTACCTTGACCCCAACACCCGCCGCTGGTACTCCAACCGCGGTATCCCTTACCGCCGCGGGTATCTTCTTTACGGCCCCCCTGGAACCGGAAAGAGTTCGCTTAGTCTGGCCTTGGCTGGTTTCTTTCGCATGCGAATCTACATGGTCAGCTTGAGCTCTACCATGGCTAGTGAAGAGAACCTCGCGACGCTTTTTGCCGAGCTCCCTCGCCGTTGTGTGGTACTTCTGGAGGATATTGACACTGCTGGTCTCACTCACACTCGTGAGGATACAAAGGGTGAAAACACAGCGGAAGCTGTTGTGCCTGTCACCACCGCACCCACAAAGCCTGGTCTCCCCCCTACTACAGCACCTGCGCTCCCAGGTCGACTTTCACTATCGGGACTCCTCAATATCCTCGATGGTGTTGCCTCTCAAGAAGGACGTGTCCTTATCATGACTACCAACCATCTTGAGAAGCTTGACAAGGCTCTTATCCGTCCCGGCCGTGTCGATATGATTGTTGAATTCGGTCGCGCCGATGTTGATATGAGTGCTTCCATCTTCCGTGCCATCTACGCCCCTTACGAGGGAGAGGGTGCGACTGGAAAGGACGTGGAAATCCTGGAGCCCGAGGAGGCCCAGAAGCAGGCTGCATTGGCTGAAAAGACCCGCCAGGAGACCATGGAGCGAGTTAATGCTCTTGCCGATAAGTTCGCTGCCAAGATGCCCGAGCTCGAATTCAGCCCTGCCGAAATCCAAGGATTGCTTCTCAAGCACAAGCGTAACCCTGAGGCCGCCATCGACGCTGTTGATGAGTGGGTGGTTGAGACTCGCAAGGAGAAGAAGCAAAAGGAAATCGAGGATGCGGAGAAGCGACGCAAGGAGGAGCAGGAGGCCCGCAAGGCGGAAGCCAAGAAGAAGCGCAGGGAGGAACGAGCAAAGGCGGAGAAGGCCAAGGCTAAGGCTAAGCGAAAGAGTAACGGCGAGAGCTCTGGTTCCGAGTCTTCTGATTCTGATACCGAATCCGAGACTGAAAACCGCACCAACGAGAAGAAGGATGAAAAGAAGGACGAGAAGGACACGGAGAAATCCGAAGACAAGCCTAAGGAGGTTGAGGAAAAGAAGAAACTGGAGGTTCCAGATGAGGATGCGAGCAAGTCCAAGGGAACTTCTGATTCTGGATACGACACCCCCAACACTGCTTCGTAATCATTTGCATGAATGTAAGAGTCTGATAGAGAACGCATACAGCGGCGTTGGATGGAAGTTTTCTGCATTTGTCAATTTTAAAGATTGAACATCTTCAATAGCGTCAGCGTCACTTTTTAAAATATACTTAATAGTCATACTTCAGTTTCTCAAGTCTCTACTTTTTCACAGAGACTCATATATCACAAAAGTTGGCCTAATGATAGTCCAAGCTGTGAGCTATGCAACTTTCATCAAATCTAAGTCAATGATTGTTTGTGGAGAGTTCCGTATACTTCAACTCACCCCCATATGAAGGAAACATTAGCTGAGCGAACACGAGAGCGACAGGCATTTTCACCCCCGGCAAAAGATGCATGAGATTCGAGATCGATGCCGTTGTACCAATACGTCATGCCAGGGGCAGGATCTGGGGTCGGTTAGATCCTTACGGGGTTGCTTAGACCAAGAGATAAGGAGTAGTGTATGAAGTAAACGAGAGGAGGGAGAAGATGAAGACTGTCTGAGTTCTGGGACCAAGAGTAACCGAAGAATACGAACCATGTTAAACGATCGAATTCGCAAAAGGATCCGAGTGTCTCAAGATGCCACTAATAACGTGCCGTTGCGATGGACCTTTACCCATGCAGGTCCCTGCGATGCTGCACAGAAGGGATGCGATGCGGCTTACAAGGCTGGGAGGCTAGGTAACTTTGAGTATGATCGACCCGAATAAGAGAGCGCAACCGAAGACGATTGCACGTTCAGTCTTATCTTTCTTCAGCTTCTCATGGATTCTTTCGAAACATCATAATGCGTATGTTGACAATCCTTCGTGAGGCGTAAGAGGGCGATAGTTTGCCATCCCCACGGCCCGTGCAAGAGGTACGTAGCTAGATGGATGGATACCATCCAGGTTCCACGACGACCGACCCCATCCGAAAATCTTGAGCGATAATCAATCAGGCGTGATGGTAGTGCCTGAGATGCAGGAATCTGCACGTTGATTATCTTAGGCCGAATAGCGGCGGACTTGGAGACAAAAGTGTGTCAAAGTCTTGGAGGCTAGCTATATCAGACTTAGAACGGCGGTTTTGACCCACGCCGAAGAACGGAATGCGGCGGATCCTTTTGATGAGCGATTGATAATGAAGTACGAGTTGACGTCGTCACAAGCCAGGGATTGTATGATGAAGAAAGTTGCACATGAGGGACAAACCGGAACATGACGCTAAAGACGGGGCACGGCGTGGGACACAGTCGATAAATTTCTCATGTCCATAAGCCGTAAGTGCTCTCCGAAGACGCTGGAGATGTCAGCTAGGTGTTTGGCCATGATACTGGTTGAGGTGAAGAGCCTCAAGGATATCGAAGAGTTGTCATCAGGCAGTACTAGAAACAAAATGTATGGTAGATAGAGCAGTCTGAGGCAAGCAGTCGAAATCACATCATGGCTGTCTCTGTTAATATACCATGCGTACAAGAGTAAAACTAGCCATGGCTGGGGTATACTTGTAAGAATAAAACACTAATAAGCCGTCCATACGCGCAATGCAGAACGCGAACGGCAGATGGACCCGAAGAACTTGAGCGATGAGAGAGTGGGACACATCCATCGATTGATTCCAGTCAAGTCAAGTCGTTGGAAGTCAGGCCCATGTAGCTATGCATGGTCCAATGATATGGATGATTTTAGTGCTGACACTATTGTCTCATAAGAATACGATGATGTGCAAGACATGATAGACATGAAGAGTCTTGATAGTGTTGTATTGTCTAAATCGATTGCATGGGTGAAGTTGAAGAATATCGAAGCTGTTGATGGGATAAAATGGGACCGTCCCAAAAAGGGTAAGCGCGGTGATGCGGGATTAGAAGCGATGATACGCTGTTGTCCCCTGCTAATTAGCGGGTAGTCCCTGGAAAAAGACGGGTTCTAGGCCACAGCCTCCCGTTTGTGTCTGGTGGAGTGGGAGTTAAGAGGTTCGTAGCACGGCAAGAGTGAGCACCTCATCAGAGAGACAGGACATGTATTTCCATTGGCTCTGACAAAAACCGGTTTGCTACTGTTATAGATTATGCCCCGAAGTCTTACTAAGAAAGGATGCAAGTTCTTTTCAGAGAGAGTCCTAACAAAGAATTCATTTTCGGAAAGTTACTCCAAAGGGTAGGTAGTGCAGATCAGCTACTGAACTGAGTAGGGTTTCTCGAAACATTGTTTAAACGCCAACAAGCGAAGAGGCCTGCCAATTGTAACTGTAACTGTACCACAGACCACACTCCCAGCAACCATTGATTGCTTTGAAGCACACGGATACCTAGGTACTATGCCACTGCCCGTTTGGAATACTGGGTATTGAAGGATCGCCTTGTAGTAATTACAAGGGGGATTAATTACCAGACATCAAGCCTTACCAGAAACCCAGGCTCATCACCTACCACTAGTGACTATGTGCTGTCGTGTTCGTGTTTCCAGCAGCTACCGTTACCGCTACCGCAGGCACTCAATTATACCCGTCCAAGGTCCCACCAACCAGCAACTAATCCACACCATCCCATCACAACAAGACAAGCCCGAATAGGACCGCTGTCAAGCACACCAGGTACATCTTGGCCCGGCACCCACCGGTTGAGGCTTGCCCCTGGCAGGAGGCGACATGTGCTGCAGAAGCCCAGGAGCGGGAAGAGGAGGAAACAAAAAAAAAAAAAAAAAATTATCGGTTGCTGCGAGAGTTGTAGTAGGGTCATGACTTGTTTGTTGACATGATCTCGAGTCATATTACGGTATGGCTCGGTGTTACTATTCAGAGGGAGAGTTGTCTATTAATCTAGATGCTTTTCTAGGCTATGAACAATAGACATTTATGAGTATTGTTGTTTGACGTCCAAGCTTCTTATCAAGTTGGTTGTCGTCCATCATGACCATGATCCAAGGATCCATGACCTTAACCCCAAGCCTACAAGGACCTCAAAAATCAGATGCAGCCAATCCAATTACACGAGAGGCCAACAGTGCAGCGTCTATCCAGTGGAAAAAGGCAAAGGGCGGTGAAAAACTTGATACCTCTGAATCTAACTAACCCGCCCAACAAGTGAAGGTCACTCGTTTCACCCCGCCGCGGCCACTTACTCACTGAAATCACCCCCCGACCGTCTACTACTGTACAGTAGGTACCTCACCTTGGATTTGGAGATCCAATCTCAGTCCATCTCAACCTAACAAGCACCAAGACCACTCCTACAGAGACACACACTCTCTAACTACTGCTTGTCCCTGAACCCGCAATCTCGCGCTCTTCTTCCGGGTCCCCCCCTTCCCTTTTCTTTCCTTTCCCTTGTCGTCGTCTTATTATAAGATATCTCCACATCCTCTTCTTCTCTCTCGACTTCTCTTCCATCTCTTCTTCTCTTTGTATTCCTCTTCTGCTTCTTCTTCCCCCACAAACCGTCTCTTTCCTCCCCAAATCTTTCATCATGTCTCGTCCTCAGAACATTGGCATCAAGGCCATTGAGCTTTATGTCCCTAGCCAGGTAAGTTGAGATATTCCCTCTGCGATTGTTCGCTATTGTCACACGATCTTCAATGCCCTCATGTTGTCTTGTTTCTGCTGGGAACTCTTGTCGTTGAATCTTGCCCCTCACCAAACTTTTTGGATGGGACGAAAAAAGTCCCTGCGTTATTACTCTCGTGTTCGGGTTCTTGTCGTGTGCCCCTCCATTTCAGATTGTGCCCCTCTATCCCAACGCTTGAACGAACGCCTCTTTGATGACCCCAGCTAACCACAATTTTATTTGCTCTTTAGTATGTTGATCAGGTTGAGCTCGAGAAGTTCGATGGCGTTAGCGCCGGAAAGTACACCATTGGCCTTGGCCAGACCAAGATGAGCTTCTGCGACGACCGTGAGGGTAAGTTTCCCCAATTCTTCACCGTCCCCTGAAAAGACGATCTTAGCGCAATGCGCCTATCCTCACCTCGCTCTGGGAAAATCTCATGATGGCATTGGATCACCGCTAATGTGCGATTTCCGCAGACATCTACTCTTTCGCCCTTACTGCTACCTCCAAGCTCCTCAAGAACTACAACATCGACCCCAACTCGATTGGTTACCTCGAGGTCGGTACCGAGACTCTTCTCGACAAGTCCAAGTCCGTCAAGAGTGTTCTTATGCAGCTTTTCGGCGACAACACCAACATCGAGGGTGTCGACACTATCAACGCTTGCTACGGTGGTACCAACGCTGTTTTCAACGCCATCAACTGGGTTGAGTCTTCTGCTTGGGACGGTCGCGATGCTATCGTTGTTGCCGGTGATATTGCCCTCTACGCCAAGGGTAACGCTCGTCCCACTGGTGGTGCTGGTGCCGTCGCTCTCCTGATCGGCCCCAACGCCCCTATTGTTGCCGAGCCCGGTCTGCGTGGTACCTACATGCAGCACGCCTACGATTTCTACAAGCCCGACCTTACCAGCGAGTACCCCTATGTTGATGGCCACTACTCCGTCAACTGCTACACCAAGGCCCTCGATGCCGCTTACCGTGCTTACTGCAAGCGTGAGGCCAAGCAGGCCACCAACGGCACCAACGGTGCTTCCAACGGTGACGACTCTACCAAGACCAGCCTCGACCGTTTCGACTACCTTGCTTTCCACTCCCCTACTTGCAAACTTGTCCAGAAGTCTTACGCTCGTCTTCTCTACCACGACTACCTCGCCAATGCCGACTCTCCTGCTTTCGCCGAGGTCGCCCCTGAGCTCCGTGACATGGACTACGAGAAGTCTTTGACCGACAAGGTTGTTGAGAAGACCTTCATGACCCTCACCAAGAAGCGTTTCCAGGAGCGTGTCAACCCCTCCATCCAGGTCGCCACCAACTGCGGTAACATGTACTGTGGCAGTGTCTGGGGTGGTCTTGCCAGCTTGATCAGCATCGTCGACAACAAGGCTCTTGAGGGCAAGCGAATTGGTCTCTTCAGCTACGGATCTGGTCTTGCTGCCAGTTTCCTGTCTTTCCGCATCAACGGCAGCGTTGAGAAGATCTCCAGCGTCCTCAGCATCCCTGCCCGTCTTGAGGCCCGCCGCGGTGTTCCCCCTGAGACCTACGACGAGGTAAATACAGAATGCTTCAACGCAATGCGTAAAAAACATGTGCTAACTGATTTTCTTAGATGTGCAATCTCCGAAAGCAGGCCCATCTCCAGAAGGACTACACTCCTAAGGGTGACGCCTCTACCATCGCCCCTGGTACTTACTACCTTACCAAGGTCGACGACATGTTCAAGCGCGAGTACGCTATCAAGGAGTAAAGGATCATCTTTTGAAAATCCGAAGAATCCTTGCTCGAACAACCTTTTATACGAGACACTTTTCGCTTCTAAACTTGGTTTCATTACAGCTATGGACCAAGCAGTAAGCATATCATGAACATGATGACTTCAATGGGAGAAAACTAGACGCACAGGGAAGAAGAATACAGCGGATGATGATAGAAGCGCAATTCGCGCAGTGGAGATTGACATCGAGGTCCTCTAATTGAGCCAATAATCATGGACGTTATGGCTTGTGGAAATATTGGGGACTGTCTCTCCTGGGAGATTTACGACGAAGTTTGTGAAGGCGTACCATATAGACCTGGTCATTTGGCGCTTAGAAGAGTTTTCGATACTTGAAATATAAAAAAAAAAAGTATTTCAATCGATCCAGTTGTCTCTAACTTGTGTCTATTCTTCTATCAGCGACTGTGTGGTTGTCGGTATATGTAACATCTAAGAACATGGGCTTCCAAGCCGTGTTCCGATACTTTTACAACTGTCTTCTACTCGTACATAAATAGGGGTATCGGTCTACTTCTCCTTCTTGAACTTCCATTCTGCGTGTCGGTGCAGCATGTAGTCCTTGCTCTGAATGCCCTTCCAGATACCATAAAGGCCGCCCAGTGGGGGCTTGCTCTTGAGAGAACGCTTCCATTTCTGTCGTTCTTCCTTTCGTGCTTCAACATCAACCTTGACCTTGTCGTGAACAGTAGGAAGTGTCTCGGCGTGGTATTTCTTTCGCAGAGCATCATACCATTGTCGGTCGTAGAGCTTCCAGAACTCCTCTTCGTTGTAATATGTGTGAGCATAGAGCCACTTCAGACCTCCAAGCTCAACAAGCTTATCTTCGAGAGCGCGGTTCTTAGCAACAAACTCATCTGGGTCAGAAGGTCCCCAGCCCCAGAGGCCAATGTTCAGTGACGGTGGAGTAGTCACAGTTCCGTCAGCAGCAGTCGTGGTCTCGCCAGTGTGGGGATGGAAAGTCGGAGGAGGTGTCTGCTTCAAAGGGCAGAGCCAGAGGGGCCAGATGTTGAAGTTCTCAGCAGTGTAATCGACAAAGGTCTCAGCAGTCTTATAGGGCAGACCCAGATCCTGGACGATGAAACGAGCAGACTCGCCGCTGCCGTGAAGAGCGCGGTATAGCATACGAGTGTGAAGGAAATCATCGAGGAACCAGCGGAAGAACTTTGTGAAAGGAACACCCTTGAAGTAAGTGAAGGCAGCGGCGCCAACCCAGAAACCACCGCGGTCATAGCGGAAGAAGTACTCAGCAAGAGGGATGTAATCAACGGGAGAGGATGAGGCAGATTCAGCGGAGACAGTAGGGCCAGCGGAGGGAACATTGCGAGTGCGATCTTGGACGTGGAGATAATACCAGGGATCCCAAGCACCACTGAAGGTCTGGGGCTTGATATCGGCAGGCTTGTCATCAGTCAGGGTACCAGTGACAACGACACCATGGTCCTTGGAGAAGAGGATGCCGTCGACATAGTCATTAGAAGGGTTCTCGGTCTCGGCGCGAATTCGAGCAACAGCTTCGGCAACACTGCTCGTACGATGGTAGGTCGTCTTGACGAACTTCTTAGCTTCTTGAAGTTGAAGCTCAAGAAGCGTAGTCATGCCCAAAGAACCGACAGCTCCAGCAGCACCACGGAACAAGTCAGCGTTCTCCTGTCGCGACGCTCGAACAACCTCGCCATTTCCAAGAACCATCTCGGCCCAATTGACGGTATCATTGAAGAATCCGTGCTTGAACGAGGAGCTCTCGCCAGCTGTACCTGCAAACCCTCCTCCAGCGGTAATACCAGGAAACTCCATAACAACAGGCGGTACAAGGCCATGCTTCAGCGTAGACTCAACAAGCTTGTCCATTGGAACGTTGGGCTCGACGAGAGCAGTGCGAGTCGCACGATCGACCTGGAGGACATTTCGAAGGGCGCTGATATCGACGATGGGTTTGCCTGTCTGTTGAGGCCGCGTGCTATTCGTGCTACCGTGAAAGATGCGGTATGGCTCACGACGCTCGAAGAAGCCGCGGACGGCAGATGCGATGGTTGTCACAGCCTGCTTGTGGCGCTCCATTGTCGGGGACTGGGACCCGGGTTCTGAGTCTGGAGGTGGCTTGTTTTGCTCTTGAGGTGAAGCGATCAGCGACATTTGGATAAAAGGTTGGTGGGTCTTCCCGTGCGGGCCGGTCTCGGGGATCGGAAGTAGTGGAGGCGGAGCCGGAATTGATATTGATAATGGGATTGTTTGTTTTTAAAAGGAGCAATTGATGTTTACATGGAAGACCCTTTGTTTTGGTTCTCGGGTCTCGTGGTACGTAACGTGGGTGCTGATCCTATATGTCTTGGCTTATAAGTTCCGAGGGTGCCGGTCGTTAAAGTTTCAGTTGCTAGGCAGCTCACTCATCTCATGTAAGTCAGACATCGATAGGTATGTCAAAGCGACACTACTTAAACTAGGATTTCACACAGCTAAAAGACAATAAATCATCATCAGAACTGGGAATTCTGCTATCAATAAGAGCAATTGACTATGTATAACTATATTCCTAGCGCCTAGCTTCCAAGCAGTATCCCGTACATGTTATCCAATCCCATTACATGCCCAATTGTGTTTCAAACCGTTGTCCAGTAAAGCCACCACTTACAGTTTAGCTACTGGAGTTTCTAGAATTCGATATTCTAGCCCTGTCTTCCGAAGCACCCTTTGTTGAATATCCTCTTCTGAAACATCACTCAACTGGTCAAACCTCAATGGGACCTCTTCGCATGTTTTTGCCCTTATCATGACAGCACTCGACTCAATGCTCTCGGGGTCTTCCACTGCGGCACGTATGAATGATGCCCAGCCGTTGTAGCACCGTGGCGTTGCAGGAGCGTTACGCAGCATCATAGCGAAGCAGTGCGGCATACCTTCGTACTCCTCGAACACCACTCGCACACCTTCAGCCTCGAGTTTGCGAGCAAGAAACTTGTCCTCATATGCGAGAATCTCCCATCCCGTGCAAAGGTAGATAGGCGGCGCCCCTTTCCAGCTGCGTGCCATGACGAGAGATGCAAGAGGGTGAGCAGCGAGGTCGTCAGCGATGTACATGTTGCGTCGTGGTGGATTAGCTGGCCAGGCTTCACACGGAGGGACTGTGCGCTTCTCGATGGCCTCCGGCTTGGGAAGATAATCACATGGCGTTGGTGTTGACATCTCCCATGTTGGGGAGCTTTGTGTAATGTCGAGCCACGGAGAGTTGAGTGCTACGCCAGCTGGCATGGGAACCTGACGCAGCTCGCCGTGCCACAGAATTGGAGAGTCTTGTCTGCGGAGCTCGAGGATGAGTTGGAGTAACGACAGTGAAAGATTGCCGCCAGCGCTATAACCTCCTATGTTAGTCCTTGTGGCACACGACTCAGACTCGAGACATACCTGTCACCAGCAATCACAATATGCTCCGGTTGCACAGGGTCATGATAAGCATCCGGAGGCGGATATAGAAGCGTCAAGTAAGACACGAAAGCGTCAAGCAACGCCGCAGGGAATGGATGTTGCGGCGCAAGTCGATAGCGCACCGAGTAACACCGACCCCCCGTCAACTGCGCCAGCTTTTTCGTTGTAGGACGATGTGTTGCTGGGTCACAGAGATAGTAAGCGCCGCCGTGCAAGTACAAGACTGTTGTTGGCTTCTTGCACTCTTGCATCATGCCGTGATACATCTCCCGCTCCGACACGTCAGGCAACGGAGCGCCACGGGCTACACCGCTCCGGTAGCCGGTCCACTCGGCCTCAACATCAACGAGATCGGGAACGGGGACTCGGCAGGTGGAGCCTCCGAGGCGTTCGAGTGTGCTGATGAGGGCATCGCGGACTGATGTCTCTGGAGGTTGTGGACTAGCATATTTGCTCACCCAGATGTGCCCCTTTATACCAGAGTCACGGAGTGTAAGTCGTTGGACAGATGATATACTACGGGGAGCTTTTGGTGTGAGAATAACACGAAGGCAGGCGATGATGATGGCGCTTCGCAGGTCGAGATATTTGGATGAGTCGGAAAGGTTGAGGATGTGTGCTAGGCCATGGCGGACGATGAGAGGGAGTAATGGAACAACTGTCCGTAGAGTCTCCAGAGTTGCTGAGTCCATAGCGGTATGAATGTCCAAATTATGTCAAGGGGAGGATTGTCGCTGAAGTTATAGATGTTGATGTGAGTGCGATGCAAGTGATTTAAAGGCAAAGACGAAGTGACCAAGACAACAGATGGGCATGGGACAGGTCGAGGAAGGCATCGACCTGATATAATCAGAACACCAGAGACTTGCCTGATTGAGACCCAAGTCGTAAAGGTCTGGGTAATAGGTTAGAGGGAGGGGTAGCTAGTAGAAGAGAGGACCAGCTGAGGCAGTTCAACAAGAGTTAGTTGTCGTACAGCGGCCTCTAGCTAAACAAAGAGTTAGGAACCCCTAGGATCCAATTTCAATGATCTCCCTCGAACAGAGTCCAATCGGGGGCTGTCTTTTCTGTTTGGAATCGCGTCAAAGTCCTTGTCCGGAATGGCGGTCTTGGAGATCCATGACACTTTGTTGCTTTGCCACTTGTAAGTGTAAGTGGGCTTTTACTAAAGGTGTGGTTACCTAGGACCAGCGTGAATTCTCTGGCAGCTGAAAGGCCGATATTTAGGTGGTGACAAGTTATTCCTTTTCACTTTTCACAGTCAAATCACAGAGAAATCGGAGAGTATCTGCCATCAGTTGAGGTGATGCGTTGGTTCAACAAAATGAGCCTCGGCACACGGAATTAACTAGTTCGCAAACCAAACTTCAAGTGACGTCTACTCTACTAGTCTCTCTACATGGAGTTGCAACTACCTAGCGCTTCAGACACACTTCAGACATGAATCAGACCCCTCGGCATCAGAACCAGAGTTATATTGCGGGGATTAGCTAGTAAATTTGACAAGACGAACTCTTATTTTGCCTTCATTTACTGGCCTTGAGATGAACGCTTTCAACGGTCAATGCGTTGGTCGAGTGTGGGTTATGAGACTGGTAGGCTCATCAAGCCCAAAATGGTAATTCTTGCGGGCAGCGTCAAGGTTGAGTGCATGCGCGATAGCAAGGGGATGCATGTAAGCGCACGCGAGGTGGGAAGAAGCAAACAACTAGGCGCGGAACTTGTAACAATATTGGTATTGGATCTTGCAGGCTTTTCTGTCCAAATCAAGCATCTTGCATATCATAATATCTTCATAATACCTGCCAGGGTTCGGAGTATTTTCGTTTGGTTTGAAGAATATTACGACTTGTATGTTCATTCTCAATGGATCTAGGCGTACCACATACATCTACAACAGGTGGATAGTTATGAGGTTGTAGAATTAGGCTCAAATAAGTAATGTGGTAAAATTGACAATGGTGATATAACGCTACAATACCAAACCATCCCGCCACGCAAACACCTCCATTCAACAGACCCGATTATTCCAAAACTATGGATGCATAAATATTGTACAATTATGGTCAGGTATACTCTTCACTGTTTCAAGAGCTGGAACTAGCGCCAGCCTTTGGCTCGTCAGCCTTGACCTGAGTCGACGATGTATCATTCTGGTTAGCCATGGCCATCTGCCAAGCAGGGATAGACTTCTTGCCGGTCATGTTGGCAAGAGGGGAGGATGAACGGTTAAGTTGAGGAGCAGAGGGGAATGTTGGCTTGGGGACCTCTGCAGCAGGAGTGGTAGCAGCTGATTCAACTGTGGCCTTCTCTCCATTGGTCTTAGCAGCGGGAGTCGAGGTAGAGGCAGCAGGAGTAGCTGCGCTGGAGCTTCCACCGGCACCGACAGCTCCGGCTGAACCTCGCATATAGGTGTTCACGGTTGAAGAGCCAGTGTTGCTGCTGGGGGTGGTCATGCGCTGAGATACCAATGTCTTGAGACTGGTGAGCTCAGTGTTGATCTCCTTCAGCCGGTTATCAGTCAGGCCCTTTTGGTTCTCTAGAGCCTTGGGAATAGCGTCCTTAAGAGACTGAACCTCGTCGCGAATTCGGGTCGCATCGTCCTCCCGACGGCGATTCGCAGCCTTGAGGTCGGTCATGACTGTTTCCAGATCCGCGATCGCAGCGTCCAGCTTCTCGGTTCGCTCTTTTTCGGCATTCTTCAGACTCTCCGTATCCTTCGCAAGCTGCTCGACAAGCGTGAAAGCTCGGTCAAATTGGTCTTCGATCGATTTCTTATCTTGTTCCAATTTCTCCGGTGTCGGAGGCGCGACCATTGGATATACGTAGCGCTGGTCGCAAGTTAGCTTACATCATCAAAATCGCTACAATGACAAGCACAAACCTTGCCTAACTCATAGAGGCCATAAGAGACGCCTCCAACTACTGTGGCCATGATGAACCAGTCTCTCCAGTCCCTACGGGGAGGAGGTGGCGGTGGTTGCCAGGCATGCTGTGGATAGGGGGGATAGTATTGTTGGCCAGGAGGAGGGCCGGTGGGAGCGCTGGGATAAGACGCGTTGGGAGCTGGAGGTGCGCTACCACCTGTTCGTGCCAGCGCAACGTCAATTTCTTCTTGGGTCAGGTTCTTGCTTCGAAGGAAAGAGATGCGGTTCTCGACGGAGGATGACGCGACACTTGGGTCTTGGAGAACTGCGATAGGTTAGTCGGCGCACTCGTGATGGTTGTATCGGAGTCAATACTGACATTGGGTCTATTCAGGAGTTAGCATCTGCTGGGTTCTATTCCAATAGCTTTGGTGGCTGGGGGAGTAGGTCAACTTACTGCAGAAGATACGAGATCCTCGCGAATAGCCATGATTGATGCTTAGCCGTCAGACGGCTCTCACCACATAACCCGAGTCGCAATGGGAAGAAGTTGTAGAAGAAACTCCTGAAAGGACTTGAGCGATGATGGTGGGAACGTTAAATGCATGTGCTAGCTCAGCTTGCGGAGGCCGGACCGTGGAGTTGAAGAACGTGGAGGCGTGGAGTCGGAAGCGTGACCGGGTCTATACCGAGGCTTCTCCCAATTGACCTGCCGAGTTACTGGTACGTACCGCAAACCGTTCCCGTCAGAATCAGATTGAGGCTGCAGATGCGATCACGTGTAATGTTAATTGAATGTCCCACTTTTGCCAACTCAACCGTTACTCCACCAGAGACAACACAGAATTTATCGACCAATCAGGTTGAGCTGATGGTTTGTTTACTTTCCTCCCGAGCAACACTCTGCGACGCCTAATCTCCCCTACCCTACTCTCTTTACCTGACTTTACGCCATTCTGCATTTTCACATCCCACTTTACATCAACGCCATTATCACGACGACCCCTCCGCGCATACATCAACTCACGATAGTCGCCTGCTTTGCGCATGCACCTCATTGCAGTCGCGTGCTTCCCTTTTCACTAGATCATGTCCCAAGATACGGGCCTTTGGAGCGTCCGTAGACCCAGAGAGGTACGAATACCGAATATCTTCTACCAGCTTTTGCGCCCAACTGGTAGACCGCCATTCCCGCGCACCGGCCTATAGCAATATTGATTCTAACCTGCAACATAGACCCTTGGTGGTATTAATGCAAACAGCGCCATTCCGCAGCCTGGTTCGACTATGAAGCGATCCAGCTCCAATATTGGCGGCAATTACCCCGGCAGTCATGTCCGTTCCATGTCGGGATCTAGGCAATCCCTTGCCATGCCACGACCTAACCAGCCTCTGTTCCAACGCTCGTCATCTGGAACTAATCTTGCCGACCTTGGCCTTTCGTCGGTGAAGCGCTCTTCGTTTGCGCCTAAAGCCTCCGCCTTCACACCAAATCCTACAACACGAGCTTCCACTGATGGCGATCGACGCAGCAGCGTGTACCGACCTCGTCAATCTACCGCTCCTCCAACGACGCACCAGAGTTTCTTTCAAACTACACCTGCCCCAGCTGGTGTTCCCCGTGACCCTCGACCCCTGAAAGATCGATCTTTTCAAGCTCGTATTGGACAAGAAATTTTGGAATACATGGTTCAACACAACTTCGAAATGGAGATGAAGCATGTTCTTTCGCAAAACGTGCTCAAATCTCCGACGCAGAAGGACTTCAACTACATGTTCCAGTGGCTCTATCATCGTATAGACCCCAGCCATAAGTTCCAGAAGAATATCGACCAGGAAGTGCCACCTCTACTCAAGCAAATGCGATATCCTTTCGAAAGAAGTATCACAAAGAGTCAGATTGCTGCTGTCGGAGGTCAGAACTGGAGTACATTCCTTGGCCTTCTTCACTGGATGATGCAACTAGCACAAATGCTCGACGGCTATGTGAACTGCCAATACGATGAGGCTTGTATGGAGAGTGGCATTGACGTTAGTGGCGACCGCATCATCTTTGACTTCCTCAGCAATGGTTACCGGGATTGGTTGGCTATGGACGAGGATATGGGTGATGAGGAGGCTGAACGTGTTTTGGCCCCTCATGTTCAATCCATGGCAGCCGCCTTTGAGCGATCAAACTCCAAATACACATCAGAACTCGAAATGCTAGAAGCTGAAAACGCACGCCTTCTCAAGGAAATCGAGGATTTGGAAAAGTCAACACCCGACCCTGCAGTTCTCGATAACCACTTCAAGATTATGGAGGAGGATAAGATCAAGTTTGAGGAGTACAATGCCCTTGCGATGCAAAGGTCCGAGAAGTACGAGAGCCGGTCTCAAGTCCTTCAGGAAGAGCTTGACAAACTCATGGAAGAGCTTCAAGAGGCCGACGAGGAGCGACGAAGCCTACAAAAAGCTGTGGATGCCCAAGGAATCAGCATGCAGGATATTGACCGCATGACTGCAGAGCGGGAGCGATTGCAGCGCGGCATTGAATCAGCTGGCCAACGACTGGAGGAAGTAAAGAAGAAGGTGACGGAGCGAGAGACTGAGGCGAGCCGAAAACTAGATGAATTGGAGCAAATGGTGGATCGATACAACACAATGGCATATCAGATTGCACTGATCCCTTCGACGGCAGCCAATGCCAAGGGCAGGGAGTTTGAGCTCCAGGTCATGGTGGCCGATAGCTCGGATTACACTTCTACCAACTTGAAGGGATCATCAGGCCCATCATCTGCGGACCGTCTCCTTGTTGACGCCACCACTGGATATCAAGCTGGTCATATTCTTAACTTGGACCTTCGCGGACAAATCCGAAACAGTTTCCTATCGCTGCGCAAGGAAATCTCGGATCGCCGAGCAGCAGCGATGGAAGAAATGATGAAGGATCACGATTTGCTTGATGGCATCAAGGAGGCCATCGAAGATAGGCGCAGTGAAGTGGAGGCACTCAACCACCGTGTTCGAGCAGCAGAAGAGGAGTATGAAAGAACGAAAGAGGTGTCGACAGCACAGAAGATGGCCTCTGACGCACATATTGAGAAGATGGAGAAAGAACTGTCGCGTATGCGAGCTGGCTTGTCTGAAAACGTGCAAATTCTGGAGCAGCGTGAGATCAACACAACAATTGAGTAAGTGGACAAGCGTGTTTGATTGAAGTCGCAAGTACTAACGAGGCAAACAGATACGAGCAACTTGTGCTTCAGGCCAACGCTCTCCGAGAAGAGCTTCACACCGAGATTGACAGAATGCTCAACGATGTCATCAAATTCAAAATTCATGTTCAAAAGAACCTCGATGACTACGAGGGCTTTGTAGCAGACGAGCTCGAGAAGGAGCTCGGTAGTGACGAGATGGGTGAGGAGACTCGACAGATGGATATGTGATGAGAGCTACGCATGAAGCAATCTTCTGAGACGCTTATGATGACGATTAATGTTTCGGGCGGCCTTTTGGTTTGTTTTATGGCGTTTGGCTTCATGATTGGTCGACTGATGGATGAGTGAGAGCAGTTGGACACAATCTCGTCTGACTGGTCCCTGTCTCAAGTATACATGCTCCCTTTGTGGCGGACATGCTTTTGATGAGTGCGAGTTTGGGCATTATGACATGTTAGTAATGGTAGATACCTGGTGGTTTGCTTTGGTGTTTTTAGGAAAGATACCACGAGGCTGTCTGATATAGTTGGCCTTGATTACGAAAATTCTAGTTATGGAAAAAAGCATAACGACGTTATTTCTCGATTATCACTGTTGCAATACATAATAAGCTGACGACAACGTGCGTAGCATGGCAAGCATGGGCACCACATGGCGACGACAAGGATGGTCAGCACCTTGTCAGGGGGTTCCCGAAGATACCAGCAGGGGTAGCCAGCTCGATGACTGCAATGATTCGTGAGTACTCAGTAGATATGAGTCTCTTTTCTGTAGGGTCGTACTATATCTTATGAGCTGTGATATTGGAGCGAATAATACGAAGTTGAGTCCATGGATAAGAAGCTCGCTAGAACAAGACCAGGATACAATAGAAGGCTTCTGTTGCATTCGGATTCGTTTATTCCCCCGGATGCCCTCGGAAGATCCTCTTAATTGCCCCGGTCGGGGAGTCGGGGGGTTGTAATTTGCGAGCGGGAAAGTGATGCAAACTCCGCCAAGGCCCTGTAGGGCATATATTGAGTTGGGGGATGGAATTATGAATGAAAAAAGTGAGGCATCATGATGAAGCTGAAGAACTTGTGACTGATCTGTTTCAGGCTACCTACAGATTGGATGAGTACCTAGTATACCATAGTATGGGCTGTTGAGTATTGCTTATACTGACTGATGTTGTGTATTCGTGTCTCAGCTGCATAACTGCCCAACATTCAGCGTTAACTCCGCCAGGTTTTTATCCCCGTAGTCATCCATAAGTTGAACCCATCTAATGGCCATGGCCCCTAGTGCTAATCTCGGCAAGTTAGTTCTCGGCAGCTTCCATGATGCTTCCATTGTTGGTCCCAAGGAATGTACTTGCCTAGACTCCAAAGGTCATAGCTCCTTCACCCATTCTCTCTCAGTGTCTCTCTCTGTTGTCTCTGTCTCTGCCTCTTCTTCTGCCCTGTCTCTCCATATTTTTTACCTTACGTTTACATCTCCACCTCCTCATCTTCTCTCTTCTCTCTGTTCTCTTCTCTTCTCTTTTTCATCTCTTTTGGTTCTCCCCTTCATCAATGGATGCCAAATAATCTTGCTTGTTGCGTTGCCCTGATCCAATCAAACCCTACCTCGTGCAACTGTAACTCTGCTAAAGTCCGAAGCCTCCGGTTTGGGACATAGCTGCCACATGCCGCGTACTTCTTTGACGATCCGTCAACTGAGTTATCATTTTGGATCAACGAAAAATACTAAACCCTTGGCTTTTGCTTCCGCATACTCAACCTTTTCCTCAGCATTCTCTACTATCATGGCTCCAGCTGCAACTAACTGAAGCCTCCGGAGCTGGCTACAAGGAATGCACCTGGCTCATCTGGAGGATCTATCGCCTCTAGCACTGCCGTATCCAAAATACCCGGTCGATCAGCTCTTCCAGATGAAGCTGTTTCCAACCCTCACCATCTCCTCAAGCGTGGCTCTCTAGTGGGCTTCAAGAATCCTTATCCTTCACATGCATACAGTCCCAACTTCGGTACCATGGTGCGAAGAGTCTGGTGGTATGTGACGACTTTGTCATGTCAAGAGCGCTTCGTCGTCCAGAAACTGATGATATACTTGTAGGCCTACTTTCACTGGCGACATGAAGCACCCCGATTTGACTCCCCCAACTGTGCCAGTGGTAAAGCCGCAATGGAATACCGAGCGCGAAACTAGCGATAGGATCCGCGCAACATGGCTAGGACACGCTTGCTACTATGTCGAATTCCCTTCTGGCCTGCGCGTTCTCTTCGACCCTGTCTTCGAGGACCGATGTTCCCCATTCGACTTCATGGGACCAAAGCGATATACGCCCAAGCCATGCGATATCAAAGATATTCCAATCATCGACGCCGTTTGCATTAGCCATTCCCATTACGATCACCTTTCACATTCTTCCATTCTCGAGGTTCAGAAATACCATCCAGACGCACAATTCTTCGTTGGTCTGGGTCTGGAGACATGGTTTCGCAAGTCCGGCATCAACCATGTTACTGAGCTCGATTGGTGGGAGGATGCCGACCTCACTGTCACAGTCAAGGATGGAGACAGTCCCCGCGAGATCAGCGCCAGGATAATGGCTTTGCCGTGTCAGCACGGTTCGGCGCGAACCATGTGGGATCGTGACACTACCCTATGGTGCTCGTGGGGTGTTCGATCTGGGGAGAAGTCGGTTTGGTTTGGTGGCGACACGGGCTACCGATCAGTCCCAAGTCTCCCTCCTGGAACCGATGACTACAGTGCCGAGTATGATCATCTTCCGAGATGCCCTCAGTTCAAACAGATTGGCGAATTCCGGGGACCTTTTGACCTTGGCTTGATTCCAATTGGTGCCTATCATCCGCGTGTGGCATTCTCGCCTGTGCATGCGGACCCGGCAGACGCCGTCGAGATCTTCCGCGACACGCAATGCAAGCGTGCAATGGGAATTCATTGGGGCACGTGGGCGCTCACGTTGGAGGAAGTTCTGGAACCACCCAAGATGCTGAAGACGGCTCTACGAAAGAGAGGCCTACCCGAGGTGGGTGTATTTGATGTTTGCGATATTGGTGAAGCTCGGGAATTCTAGCTTGGGTGTAAAAAAGACCTTGGGAGTCTGGGGAAGCGAGACATGTTTGCAGATGTAAATACCCTGATTTATTTTAAGGCCCAGTCAGAACGGGCATCCGGCTGGATGAGAGGTACACTGCGGTGACTTTGTATACCACCTTCATTCACCCCGAGACTGGGACTTTGTAGAAGTTTACAAATTAATTTCCACTTCTTGTAAGCAAGCTCGTTAATAAGAATGAGAAGAATAAAGCCTCCGAAATGATGTCACAGTAAGACCCTGATCGACAATGGCCCGAGTTCGCATTGAGTGTCCAATCAAAGCCTTACTCTGACAACGGTAAACTGCCAGCTTAGACCAGCTCCTCTTGGCTTGTCGCAACGGGTCAAAACGGAGCTCAACAAAGCCTAGAATTAATCCTCACTTCTTTCTCATCTGAGAGGTCATCCCTTACTCCTGGTTCCACGGTAGCTTGAGCCACAGGTGACGTACCTCACTCGCCACACCATTGCCACATCAAGTATAAGAGACTCCTTCAGATTTGGATATTCATCGTGACAACTACAAATCTTATCAAAAGTTTCAAAAGATACAATTTTAGTTCGTTTCGACCCTTCTTTTCTCTTCTGACCTATCACACAACACAAAGCCTTCACAATCAAACATCATGGGTCTCCCTGCTTTCTCAGAGCCAGCAACAACCACTTCTCCTCAAACCCCGCAACAAGAACAGAATCACAGCACTGGCGTTGCTACCGGTGCAGGTGCAAACACTGGCGCAGGCGTGACAAGGCCCAAGACTGAAGAGGAGAAAGAGGCCGATCGACTTTATGAGGAGGCCATGGAGGAGGAGTATGCTAAGCGTGATGGAGGTGCCTAAGCATGGAACAATTCGAGCATGACTCGAAGTGCAGATTTACGACCTGGAGTCGATTGACGAAAAATGATAGCTAGAAGGATGATATTCTCAACTCTGGACCAAAATGAATAATACAAGTTGCCCCAAAGGTTCGCCCGAGATGTGATCTATGTGTTCCAAGTGGTGAATGATATGTTATTAACAGTGACATCTATGAACAAATCGACAACGACAGGAGGCCTAGAGTTGGCTCAAAACTTCGGTGCATGAACACTATAAAGCTAGATTGGTTGATTTACACATAGAAAGATGAGGTGAGTTAGGCTGTATGATATACCATGTTCCCACTGCCCTATTGTACATTTATCTTGTGGCGACCTCGTTTAACTACCTATATGCCAACTTTCATGATCATAGATCCCGGATGACCTATCTATTGGCGCTGCTATGTTATAGGACTCAAATATTTGGGGTAAACTTTGGTAGAATCGAGAGCTCCTCGTTCCATGATTCAGATGGCTCAACGCCACCTGGGATTGTTTGCCCAGCTGATGTTCAATGTCTGATCTCTTGAGCAGATGCTCATAAATGCCATGAAATTGACACAATCTCATAATGTCAAAGCATAGTCCCAGCCTAGAGATTGCTACGCTGCCATTGATGACTCTTTTCCGGACAGACTATTCAGCTCTTCTAGGCAGGAGACAACCATGCGCAAATCCAGGGGTCGGTATTCCTTTCTGGCGTGATTGAACTGCAGTTCGTTGGCGTTCTGTAGAGTATAGTGTGGTGCCGAACCAAGTCAGCCTCGGGGTTTCGGGAATCAGATACTTAGACGACAAGAATCCTAATGAGAGTAGGGTAAAATGGTTCAATCATTCTCTCGCAGTCTTGCCAATGCAGCAGCAATACCGCCACTGAGTTGCTCGTCCTTATCGGTCTGGCTCGCACGAGTGGCCTCTTCTGTCTGTGCAGTCTTCTTCGAAGCCTCAATAGCAGCGGCAAGCATGGCTTCTTCATCGTCTTCGTCATCCGTGTTGTCCATAAACTGGAATTGCTTCGATGTAGGCTCATTTGCCTTTTCTGCAGCAGGTGTGTCTGTGGCGGGAGATTGTCGCGAAGATGATGCAGCGGTTGGCATATCCCGTAGAGGAACCCGCGAAAGAGGTAAAGCCTGGTCAAGTCTTGCTGATCGATCCGAGGCCTTTGCGCCTCTCTTGGCAGCCTTTTTCACTCTGAATGGCTCTTCGACTGCGGACTGCCACCTCTTGACTTTGACTCCTCCCCATCCGTTGAGCATACCGAGTTGTTCTGCATCAGCGTTGATTGCATTTTTCAAACTGCCGAAATTGCTCACTACGGCGACCGCATCTGATTTGTTCAGACTTCTTGGCACTGTGACGAATTCTACCAACTTCTCGCCGTAGCTGGACGGTTGTTGGCCACGGATTGCGCCGAATGTAGCATTCTCGTAGCTCTTGTATAACTCGATATAGCGTGCAGCTTCAGCGGCGGACCAGCAGAGAATTAGGGTGACATTGTTGACGAGTGATGTCTTTGATAGTTCTTTCAGGGAGGCTTCGTGGTTGGGAATGTCGACCATTGTGAGGAGTATGCGCAGGTTGTATTTGCCTTGAAGGTTACGTATTCGTGTATAGATGTATTCGGGATGCAGACGATGGTACTTGAGACTAAGAAGGATCAGTACCAAGATAACATATAAACAGATGCGCAAAGCTACCTCAGGAACAGAGCACAAGTACCCAATCCCAGGACATAGTCGGCAGGGATGTCGCTGTACTCCCATGGCATAGATCGAATGCTCGTAAGAACAGGATTTCCTCGCTGGCGCGGAGATACCAGGATAGTTGAACCAGACTGCTTCTGAGGTAGAGCCTGTGGTGTTGGCTGAACGACCTTTCCCGCGCTGGAGGCAGGTGGCGGTGCTTTGTCTAGACGTTGTGGTGTAGGTTGTTGGATTCGTGAAGGCGTGGGTTGCTGAATTGACCGTGCAGCAGGCGTGGGATCAGCTGCGGCCATAGCGGCCAGGAGCTCGTCATCTGCACCGTAGTCGTCGTCCATGATGAATTACTGAAGCTGCGCAGTGAAATTGGTCGGTGACGTTGGTAGCCTCTCGTTATGTGCTTATTGAAAGGTGATGGCAGTTCACGCATCGCGTAAGTTGACTTGAGCTAGGGTGGGTCATCACTCTTACACAAACACAATATATGTACAACAAACACTCTTCTCCTATAGATCCTGGGTCTTTTGATCTCTGTCTTTTGTATCTCAGTATGTTGAATATCTATAGAGTTGTTACTGATGAATCCTATCAATGTCTTCTTAAGGTGAGGATGCTGAAACCTTTCTCTTTTGCAGTGTAAAATGCATCTAGGTCATTCAATCAAATCATACAGCCGTTGATAAAGTTTACCTAACTCAGAACAAGCAAAGTACCTATAGCTAAACCAATTCTGAATAGAACGGCCTTGTGCTATATTCGAAGCTACTAATACCTTACGTAGTTACCACTCAGCCACTATCATCGAGGTATCGATACCTATAAATGTGCCGCGTAGACCTGGAAGATCATTTACACCTTTCAACAATGCGATTCTCAATTCAGCATCGTCAACTCGCCACAATCAAGTTGATGCAACCCAAACGTCAAAGACCATCATGAAATCTATTTTTAAAACCTCGGCTCCTGGTTCCTGTTCTTAGCTTAATGATCTACACTTTTCAACGTGGCAGTGCTGATGGTCTTCAATCACAACTCACTCACATGCAATGATAAGCATCAAAACTCATTGATCAGGGTAAATTCAAAGTGCAGCAACTAAAAAACAAGTTCCTCCAGGTATCTCCCATCCAATCCTATCCTATCCCATCCGCAGCTCCAGCCGCTTTTGCCTTGTCCCGTCATGCCCTATCTTATCCTATCCAATGCCAGGTTATTCCCCCTGGCCGCGCCCATAACGCCAGTAACCATAATGTTTCGTTATTTGCGTACACATGTCCTCGTGTACATCATGTCTGTCTCAAGTCTAATCCAAATCTTCTTCTAGTCCTGCATATTCTGTGGGACTGGGCAGTGTGCTCTCTGTGAGGGAGGAATGGATCGAGTAAAGGGAGGCCAACCAGCAGTCGAACATGGTTGCCACTTTTTGTGCCTCCGCGTTTGATGATTGTTGCCGTGTTAGTTGATCGCGCAGTCTCTCATATGCCTCGATCATGACCCAGACCTGCAGTGCTGCGGTATCTTGTCCGTTTCGCTGTGGTCGGCCTGACACAACGGATGATAATTCGCTCGTGAGTAGATCGAGCGCTATTTGAAGGCTGATATTTTCCTGGAACGAGTGCCCTGATGATGAAGGTGGTCGGAACTCATCTGTCCAAGAACCTCGTGGTGTTCCGGGGGTCTGATCGGGAGATGGTGGTGGTGAGAATGAATATGGCTTGAAGTAAATAGTGTCTCCTTCAACCGCAGCCACATTCGTATCATGAGTCGCTGCTGACCGGAGTCTGGGTCTCAGCTGACGGGGTATAGCCGTCATGGATGAATATGTATTTGAGGACCGTAAACTTTGTCGCTTGGCTCCGTGGGGGGATATCTGAAGAGGGGTATCGTCGAATGAATATGTCGATGCCCGTGACGGTAATTGTGAGTCCAGCGCTGGGGGACCATCTCTCGACTCAAGAACAGCGTTGTACTGATCAGCGATCAATTCGACGCTTGATGTCTTCTCCGGCACATCCTTCGCCTTGCGCGCAAGTGCATGTTGTTCTAGTTGTCCGATTCGAAAGACGGGTGTTTTGGCCTGGCGTCGCATAATAGATGATGTCGAGGTAGTTGATGCGGTCGAAGGGAGAGAAGAGCTGTCCAATGATGGTCGCGCATGATGATCCTGGAGGGTCAAATGGTGGAATTCTGGAATTTGGCGCTGAGAGGATTGTCTTCGTGGCGGGGGACTGAAGAACGCCCTCGGCGGCTCGGGTTCAGGCTCATGTTGGTACTGGTACTGATGATGCTGTTGCTGAGGAGGTTCATATGGTGAATTGATCTCGGGCTGAAGATGGTCTTCGGGCTCTGAAAATGAGGGCACAAAGACGGTCTTTGGTCGAAGATAATGATCCCATTTTGAATCGCTCAAATCGGGAGCGCCGTTCTGAATTTGTCGTTGCGACGGTGAAGACATAGTGCTCTGAGGGCTAAGGCTAGACGTGGTCGAGTCGGTAGAACCGCGCTTAGCTTTGTTGAGGCTTTTGAGTTTCGGGTCAGGTTTTTGGAGTTTGCGCCTGGGAGGCTTCAAACTGTGACTTCTTGTGAGAGTGTTGTCCATGGCGGGCGGTGAACATAAATTGCTGTTGAGAGCCGCGGTTTCAGGATGTAGCATTTATGTTAGTTAAAAAATGCAAGGTGAGTGATAAGCGTGGATCGTCGTCAAGGGCGCTTGGGGTGAGAATTTGAGGTGAATTGAAACTCGTGTGTGTGTTAAGCGTATCTTGGTTGATATAGGTCACGTTGGTTGGTGAATTCTGGAGATTTCGCAGCCATGGAAGACAAACATGGGAGAGATATGTGAGGTATGTTATATGACGAAGATATGTATGTATGTGTAGGAAAAAGCAAATGCGAATCGTGCAAGCTGCGCAGAGAGAGAGGGAGAGTTCAGTCAGGGTAAGGCAAGGTACATAAGTCAAGTCAGCCAAGTCAAGTCAGTCAATCAGTCGTAATTATGTACGTAGTAAAGCCGAGAGAGACACACAGTCAAGGCCTTACCGCTTCCCTGGCCCAAAGTGGCTTCAAAGCTGCAGGTTAGAGTGGAAGTCCAATCAAGAGGACCACGAGGTGGATGAGATACTCCACGTCATGGGTCGAAGGGGAAGAAAGGGAAGAAAAAAGGGTTGGGGATAGGCAGGGATGATCAAAAACTGGGATTCTGCAACCTGCAACCTGCAACTTTTCTGGCATCAACAGGAACAGAACACAGACTCCAACAGGCTTTGACAAGCTTGACAGGGCTGGACTACAGGCATTGGACGACCCGGCAAGATACAGCTACAGCTACTGTACAGCAGAGCTGGTAACCGAGACGAGGGTGTACTGTATCCTCTTAAAGGAAACTGATCCGCGGTACTTACTTCACCTTGATCATTGTGGTCGTCTGCACCAAAACAAGATTCACTCACCCTCGACTCTGACTCTTGACTCTTCCAGAATCTGACGAGAACAATCTCGGACCACCCACCACCACCAACCCGCCTCTGCAGCGGTGAAGCCCACACGCTGCAGCAACTGATAATCAGGACCCTTTCCCTTCCTTGTCTGGCCCTGTCACCCGACCCGACTAGTAGACAGACATTCTCGAGTGCGCTGTAGAAACGCCTTACAGCTGCCGCAACACCCTCACAGGCTCAGGCTTCGCACTAGGTTACTTCCTAGTGCCAAGACGGTTGTTATCCGTATGGCCCTGCCGCGTCGCGTGTGATTAAATCTAGCTCGAGCTGATGTCATGTCATGTGTGCCTCTCTACATATCGTATTGTATCGATCAAAGACCCTTACTGAGAGGTCTGAGCCCATTTACTCACTGAGAGGGGTAAAAACAGACGTGTCTCTTGTCGATGGGCTGTTGTTCTGAAGCCATCCGGATCTTCGGTTGTGGCAATGCCATTGTGAGTAATAAAGTAAGTTCAGTTCATGTACGCGAGTTAGATATGCATGAGGGTGCTGTGCTGGCTGTGGTAGGAGCAAGCCGGCTGCCTCTCTTCGCACACTTTTGTCTTTTTGACAATAATTTTGTTGTGGAACGCAAATATTTATCTTCGGTCTTGAATATCCTAATCGTCATAGATCAATGAGACCCTGAGCGTTAGGGAGTAGAATAAGGCCGTCGGTGGTTTCTTTTACGAAGAAACCTTTGTCTTTGACGACGGGATAAACGAGAAGAGGCTTCTTCCGAGAGTCCAAAGTCAAGCAAATACAGTGCGTATAGTGCTGAAGGACGGTGACGGATACTGTATGCAGTTAATTTACTCAGGTGGTTGGGGAAGTGAAATGGAAGAATGTTCTCGTGCACATCGAAGAAACGGTCAAGACATGGCATGATATAAGTGGCATTTCTGAAATCTCAAAAGTCCATAGTTATAATTTCAAAGAAGCTTAAATTATCCGTCGGATTTTTTCAACGTGATTGAGGAATTTAATTCATAAATACTTTAGTTCAACTGACTTGCTAACAGACTTTCTCTGTGTGCGTTGGATCCCATGTTAGTGAGGGGTACTCGGATCGGATCGCGGGGACACATCGTGGGGTCAAAACTCAACATCGGATAATTATTTAAATGGGAATTCTTTTTGGCGAGGGCACTAAAACTTTCATTAGCATAAACTTGAGTCACGATTTATTTTCCCCTCAAGCCAGTCTCGTTTTTACTAGAAGAGATGGAGCGCATTGAGTGCCTGGGTACCCATAGCTACGTGCTCTTTATAATGGATATTCTGCCTGCGGGGGGAAGACCGAGACCATTCATACTATAGCTCATCGCAGCCCAGGTCTATTGCTGCGCGGGGGCGGGTCGCGGGGGTTTACTGCTCTTAGGCCTTGAATCATGAGTACTTCCTACAACACCATGACCTCACTGTAGATCAAGTCTTTCATGATATCCTCTTAACAGATGCTCCCCCCAAACCCACCCCCAAATCAACAACTCTCGTCTCTCCAAACCCAAGCATATTAATCGGCAAGAACATGCCGGCGGATGGCTTCTCATGATATACAAATTCACTTTCATGGGGGTTTCCAGTGAGCGGATCCCGTTATTCCATCAATCAGACGCTGAGGAATTGGTCGTCATGGCATCTCGACTCTTCTCTTACCCCACATCGTGACAATGGATGAGGTCTCATGAGAGAGTCTGTGGGAGGAGGAGAAAAAAAGGGACCAGCAGAAGGGAGAAGCTATAAAGCATGACGCTCCCAGCTTCAATCTCTATTTAGCCTCAATTGATTCATTATAATCTTGACGATTCTATACTTCTTCTTCCTTTCTCTCGTTGTGGTCCTCTCATCATAACTCCTCACCATTCACTAAAACCTCCCCCTCTCCCCGCGTTCGGAGCTCACCCCACCTCAAGAGTGTCCCTCATGCTTCACTGAGCTCTCTCATCCTCGACAATTACTTACAACTTCGAATAAATATACAAATAAACCGCCGCAATCATGGGTGAAATCACAATCACAGGCTGGAAGACTCGCGATGTTCGCTTTCCTACTTCTCTCGACGGAACTGGCTCCGATGCCATGAACGCTGCTGGCAACTACTCCTCCGCCTACTGCATCCTTGAGACAGACTCTGAATACACCGGTCACGGAATGGTCAGCACTCAATGCCTTCAGAGACCATCTCAACTGTAGCTGACTTTGTATAGACCTTCACTATCGGCCGTGGAAACGACATCGTCTGCGCTGCCATCAACCACGTCGCCGAGCGTCTCAAAGGCAGGACACTCTCCTCTCTCGTCGCAAATTGGGGCCAGACATGGCGACATCTCGTCAACGACAGTCAGCTCCGATGGATCGGTCCCGAGAAGGGTGTTATCCACCTCGCTCTCGGTGCCGTCGTCAACGCTGTCTGGGACCTCTGGGCCAAGACCCTCAACAAGCCCGTCTGGCGCATTGTCGCTGATATGAGCCCTGAGGAGTTCGTCAGCTGCATTGACTTTCGTTACATTACCGATGCTATCACTCCCGAGGAAGCTGTTGCTATGCTTAAGGAGCAGGAGCCTACCAAGGCTAAGCGACTCGAAGAAGCTCTCAACAACCGCGCTGTGCCCGCTTACACAACGAGTGCTGGCTGGCTTGGATACGGAGAGGATAAGATGAAGAGCCTGCTTCAGGAGACTCTCAACGCTGGATACAGACACTTCAAGGTCAAGGTCGGTGGTGACATTGAGCGCGACCGCAAGCGTCTAGGCATTGCTCGTGAGGTCATTGGCTACGACAAGGGCAATGTTCTCATGACAGATGCCAACCAGGTTTGGTCTGTTCCCGAGGCCATTGAGTACATGAAGCAGCTCGCCGACTTCAAGCCTTGGTTCATCGAGGAGCCTACGTCCCCCGATGATGTCCTCGGTCACAAGGCTGTTCGCGATGCGCTTAAGCCTTATGGCATTGGTGTCGCTACTGGTGAGATGTGCCAGAACCGTGTCATCTTCAAGCAACTGCTCCAGACCGGTGCCATCGATGTGTGTCAGATCGACGCTTGCCGTATGGGCGGTGTCAACGAGGTCCTTGCTGTCCTCCTCATGGCCAAGAAGTTTGGTGTGCCTATTGTTCCTCACTCCGGTGGTGTTGGTCTTCCCGAGTACACACAACACCTGAGCACCATCGACTACGTCGTTGTCTCTGGAAAGCTGTCTGTTCTTGAGTACGTGGACCACCTCCACGAGCACTTCTTCCACCCCTCTGTTATCAAGGATGGTTACTACACCACTCCTGTGGAGCCTGGATACAGTGTTGAGATGAAGCCTGAGAGCATGGATCGATTTAGCTACCCTGGTGAGAAGGGCGTGAGTTGGTGGACTTCAGATGAGGCCAAGGTTATTCTCGATGGTGAGAAGATTTAATGAGTGGTTGAAAAGTGTTGGATAAAAGGGTCTGGTGTTATCTATCTAAAATGCCCCCATAAGCGGAATATCATGAATTTATGAGTCATCAAACCTAATAGTCCTCTCTGTGATGTCGACTGGTTATAATTCTAGCTGTTGATTTATAAATTGTGTTATATGTCCAAGTTCTTCAGGACAGTACCAATGCTTCAAGGCCGGGTAAGTCTTAAACTCGACTTCTACTCCCATGCGCTCCAAGCATTTAGCAGCACTTAGTCCGTGACAATACTCAACATCCTCGTCCTTTCTACCATGCCCCACGAATACAGGAGTCTTCAAGAAAGGGAAAGATGACATTGGTGGTGCACGATCAAGCTCTGCCTCTTCACGAAGCTCGTCAATTGCCCTTTGTAGTGGAGTTTTTGCCTCCTCTTCACTATCCCTTTCGAACAATCCGTCTTCTGAGGCATCATCACCTGTTTCATCAGCCATTAAAGTCTCCGCCAAGGGCATGAAGCCACTCAGGATGACCACAGCGCCCAGACTCTGACCCTCCCGAAGCAACCAACTCATCAAGGCCATTGCACCGCCTTGACTGAAACCAATCAACACTAGTTTCCCTGCATCCCCCTTTAACCTTTCTATCTCATCTTTTAATAATGTATGGATATACTCGATGCTCGGTCGCATGTTCCCACGCGCCTCTGGCTCCCAGTCTCCAGTTCCCTCATACCATTGGTGAATTAGTGAACGGCGATACTTGGTCGCCCTCGCTAGAGGCGCGGTCGGGAACACAAAGCGAGCATGGGGAAGCGATTGGCGAAACGATATTGATGGATTGGGAGAAGGAGATGTGAGAAGTGGCGAGTGGAACTTCTGTGCATTGAAGCCACGGCCATGAAGGACGATGATTGTGAGTTTATGGGGTGAGATAAGAGGAGAAACGGTTACTAGTGGTGGAAACTCTCCTGGCCTTAGACGAGATGAGTGTCTTGTGGCATCTTCTGCTGACATTTTTGTTGATATTGATATTAATTGATGGTGTATATGTGTATTGTGTAAGTGAGGCTGGTGATGATTGATGAATGTGTGGTGACCTATGAGAAGTGCCAGAGCTTGCTACTTTAGTGAATGAGATGAACTGAACACCACCAGGCAACGATATTTTTCATTTTCATTTTCATGTTTCAATACTGAGTTTAAAATATTTAGTTTCCCAGTCATAATTGTTTTCTGGTTTCTCATACACCTGAACCATTCGTTGTGCTGTGTTGATCTTTGATCCTACACTTCTACAGGGTTTATTAGCGAACGTGTCACTATATTCTACCCCACGTAACGCAACCCTTCAGCTCAACCTCACATCACCAACTTCACACGCTCATTCAACCCTCTCCTCAAGATGGGTCTCCTTAACCACGAAACAAACCCAACAACTTCTTTAACAGCCGCCTTCACTGCTTGGAAGGGCCTTCTCCTGGCCATCGCTCTCGGTGCGTCTGTCGGCCCAGACTACGATACTTCAACATCTCTCTTCTTCAACATCGTCTATGGCCCAACAACACCTGTTCCTGCTCTTGCTACTCGTCTGACGAGATGGGACGCGCTGTATTTCATGCACGATGCGGTGAGAGGCAAAGTGTACGAGCAGGAGTGGGCGTTTGGCATTGGACTGCCAGCCGTTGTACGTGGCATTAAAGGGTTATTTGGGCTTGAGGGCTGGGATGCCATTATTGCGATTTCCATCTCACACGTTTCTCATCTCATTGCTGTTCTGGCGCTGTACCAGCTCACTATTGTGCTAAGCAATGATCGGAAACTGGCATATTTGGCTGCAGCCGTGCATATTCTTTCACCTGGCGGTCTCTTTCTTTCAGCACCGTATGCAGAGAGTACATTTGCATGCCTGTCCTTTTTGGCCAACCTTCTTTTTGCGTTGGGTCTGAAAGCCAGCCCTGATTCACTGAGGCGAAATATTTCCGTTATTGGAGCAGGGTTGTTATATGGGGTTTCCTGTGTGTTTCGAAGCAATGGACTCTTTGGCGGCGTTCTCTTTGCGGTGGAAGCCATCAAAGGCCTCACAGCACTTCTTGACGGCTTCACATTCTCCAAAGTCCTGAGGCTAGTTGCGCCTGTTATTGGTGGACTCTTGGTTGCGGTTGGTTTTGTTGCGCCTCAGGTTCTGGCCTGGATGAGGTATTGCAATGTCCAGGATAATGAAGAACAACGTCCTTGGTGTACACGCCCTCTCCCAAGCATTTACACTTTCGTCCAAGAAGAATATTGGTATGTGCTCACAGACAAGTTAAGTAGTGGAAACTAACAGAACTAGGAACGTTGGCTTCCTAAGATACTGGACACCCAACCAGATCCCTCTCTTCCTCCTTGCAGCTCCTATGCTCACGATCCTCATCAAGTCAGGAACAGAGGTTATGCGAGAACCGTCGCGAGGCCTTCGAGCCATGGTTTCTGGCACGGATGAACAGTGCAGGCTGCTTGTGAAAACTCTAGCTGCCGTGCAAACTCTCCTGGCCGTCTTGGCCATCACAAACTATCACGTCCAAATCATAAGTCGTATCTCATCCGCGTACCCCGTGTGGTACTGGTGGGTCGCTTCATGTCTCATGGATAAGCAGAGACAGAATTTGGGTTATGGTATCATTGTGTTTATCAGCATGTATGCCATGATCCAAGGCGGCCTCTTTGCATCCTTTTTGCCACCTGCGTGAAGCAGTGCTGTATATACTTTCTGTTTTTGAATTGAGCTGATTTTCCCTAGAGCCTGATTCGGCGGTTGTGCAACTCAATGGATTCGACATGATAGTTAAATACAAATAGAGTTGGGATTCTGAAAGCTTTCTATCGTCACACTTTCATTTTCCCATGTTAATGAAAGGCAAATGGTGAATATTAGATCTTTAGTTCTCTCTACATAAAGACATGTTATCCTATCTGTTTTTTCCTTTCATCTTTCAAAGATCCATCACTTCTCATATTCATCACTCTAGTTGCACTCTCACATACCTACTCACTCCATCAAAGTTTCTCTGAGCTTCCCCTAACCAACTTCCAATATGTCAACGACAGGTAAGTTGATAATGATCAATGTTCGGAGACACGCGAAGCCTGACGAGTGACCAGGGCATCGATCCAACGGATCTTCCTCCACTTGCACTATTGTTCTTGGGCTGCTCTCACCCTCTCTAACTCCCCCTCCCTT